>NW_027507914.1:692500-971116 GCF_037356315.1 Lithobates pipiens
TATATATATATATATATATATATATATATATATATATATATTTTTTTTTTTTTCCCATTCTGCACTATTGTTTTTCTATGCTATTCTTTTCTAATCTTTTCTATTCAAATTCAGTCTATATGAAGTTAGAATTTTGTAAGAAGTTTTATATATATATATATATATATATATATATATATATATATATATATTATTTTTTGATTTTATTTTTTTCTAAGCTGTTCTATTATTTTCTATTTTATTCTAATCATTTCTATTCGAAGGCAAATTCATTCTGTACGAAATTTAAATTTCGTATAGAATTACTTCGAATTCGAATAAGAAGTTTAGAATAGAAAATAATAGACAAGAAAAACAATAGAACAGAATAGAATAAAATATTATATATATATATATATATATATATACAACATCTTCCGAAATTCGAATTTCCTATAGAGTAAAATCAAATTTGAATAGAAAAGATTAGAATAGAATAGAAAATAATAGAAAAGAATAACATAGAAAAACAATAGAACAGAATAGATTAAAATATATTATATATCATATTTTATTCTATTCTGTTCTATTGTCTTTCTAGTCTTTTCTTTTCTATTATTTTCTATTCTATTGTAATTCATTCTATGTATATATAGAATGAAATAGAATGAAAATCGATTTTTAATAGAAAAGACTTGATTAGAAAAAACAATAGAACAGAATGTAAAAAATATTTTATATATTTATATATGGACTTCTTCTGATAAAGGTAGCAGATGATTCCGGTGCCAGGTCTTTAGTGGGCCTGTGCTTCCCTCTGGGCGAATCCGGTATACTGGCAGTCCTGGCAACTGCTTGCAGATGATGTAGGGCTGCGACTTTCACTGATCAGCCATCCCTGTGTTTCCCAGGGACACCCGAGTTCCTCAGTAACACTCTGTCACCAGGCTGCAAATCATGTACTCTCACCTTTAGGTCAAAGTTTTGCTTGTTCTGCTGGCCCTGGCTGTCTGAGGCAGCCTGGGCTTTCTCATATGCTGTCTTCAGGCTCTTCCTCAGGCAGTCCACATACCCTCTGTGTGACGCCATTGAGGTATGATCTAAAGAGGTGCCAAATGCTAAGTCCACTGGCAGTTGATCTTCCCTACCGAACATCAGCCTATATGGTGAATAGCCTGTGGCATCGTTTTCAGTGCTATTATAGGCATGTACAATAGCTGCAAAGTGTCTGCTCCAATGCTGTTTCTTTTCAGCCATAAGAGTCCCAAACATATCCAGGAGGGTGCGATTAAAGCGTTCTGGCTGGGGATCTCCTTGAGGGTGGTAGGGGGTGGTTCTTGACTTCTGAACACCCAATAGGTCTAACAGTCTTTTAATGAGTCTACTCTCAAAGTCTCTCCCCTGGTCAGAGTGAATATGCTGAGGTAGGCCGTAGTGGACAAAGAACTT
Source organism: Lithobates pipiens (assembly GCF_037356315.1). NCBI lineage: Eukaryota > Metazoa > Chordata > Amphibia > Anura > Ranidae > Lithobates > Lithobates pipiens. The sequence goes on from NW_027507914.1 coordinate 693,929, forward strand.
CTCTACCAGAATTTTGGCCACCGTAGATGCTTGCTGGTCCTTAGTTGGGAATGCCTGGGCATACCGGGTGAAGTGGTCGGTCACCACCAGAACATTTCCCTCTCCACTCCAGTCAGGCTCCAAACATAGAAAACCAATACACACCAATTGCAGTGGTACTCAATTTTGAAGATGGCCCATTGGGGCAGCTCTGTGGGGTAAAGTCTTCCTCTGTATACACCGTATGCAGGAGTGACAATATCCCGCATACAGGGCCAATAGAACTGGTCTTGTACCAGTTTGAATGTCCTCCCAGACCCTAGGTGGCCATGATTGTCATGTAAGGCACTCAGCACCATTTCCCTGTGTTTTCTCGGTAAGAATAGCTGCCACTTATCTTCAGGATCATCTGAGGAGCCTTCGGTAGACCACTCCATTGCGTAACTGCAGTCGATCCCATTCCTTGTGCACTAGTAATGCTCCTGTTGGAGAGTCTGTTATCAGTAAATTTGGGCCTGGCCCTATAGGGCCTTCAGTGTTAAACTACATAGGGGATCTGCTGTCGGTCCTCCTAACATCTGGTGTCCTCATCATTCCTCTTTACATCTGGTGTCCCCATCAGTCCTCCTTGCATCTGGTGTCCCCATCGGTCCTCTTAACATCTGGTGTCCCCATCAGTCCTCCTAACATATGGTGTCCCCATCGGTCCTCCTAATATCTGGTGTCCCCATCGTTCCTCCTAACATCTGGTGTCCCCATCAGTCCTCCTAACATATGGTGTCCCCATCGGTCCTCCTAATATCTGGTGTCCCCATCGGTCCTCCTAATATCTGGTGTCCCCATCGGTCCTCCTAACATCTGCACCCCCCCCCGGCTCCTCCAGACAAAGTTGCCGCGTGGAAAGAGATTGAGCTACGGCGCCACCCACCCCCGCCCTTTTCCATCAGCGTGGCAGCATCTCTATTGTAGCCATCCGCCAAGCCTACTTTTGGTCTTTTTGAAAACGTTGTCTCCGCGGACCTCTAGCGGCCGGTGGCAAAAATCGTGAATTGCCGAATTTCCCGGGACATTTCCCAGGAAACGATTAAATTGGGAACAGAGTCCTAATCCCGGGAATGTCCCGGGAAATTCAGGACATTTGGTAACTATGATCTTTCCCCAGCGTCCCCCCAGTCATGTGGCCCCTCCACTAAGGTATCCTTGGCTCCGGGAAGTTCTGAACCAAACCATAACACAGAACTTTAGGATGACCAAGTGAAAACAGAGCTAGCAGCACTAAATTCAAAGAGTCATCCCTACTTTATATTAAAAAAAGCTCTGAGGGTTTTCTAACATGTATTTAGGTGTTAGGTTTTGTAGAGTAAGGCCATCCATGTTAGAAATGTTTACAGATCGATGGAGAAAAGACTCTCTCTCTCTCTCTCTCTCTCTCTCTCATTCATATAGAATGTCATGTATCTGATGGAAGATTGGGAGGACAAGGGCAACTTCACTTGTATCTCCAGGCCAAGTGCCCCAGAATGTGACAGAGATGGTGATGTAGTATAGAAGGTACACGAGTGCCGGAGGAGGATCCTGGCAGAACTTCAGACCAGAGATGTCAACTGGTTGGAATCTGCAGGATGTGCGGGCAGGAGTATCCCATGAGCAGTTGGCGGGGCCACAGGAAGATTCAACAAAAGTTAAAAAGGAACTCCAGCTTGGCAGTCCCTTGGGGCCCTATCCAGTTTTTGAGTGTATGTGGACAGAAATGTTAATATAAAGAGACCATTATTTTTAACTAAATAACTTTACAGGGCCCAGTGATGCCCAGATTGTGTTCCACATCATACCCAACCATTTAAAGGTCAAAAGAAAGGAACAACCCCCCCCCCCCAATATCTCACTCTTGAGCATTGAGGAAGTTCCCACCAATGGATTGGTTTTAGGTACCCAGAAAATTCTGGAAATGGGGTTCCCAGTGACATCACTGCCAACACCTGGTATTCATCTAAATATTGACAATTATTTGTTATTTTTATTACCGGAAATTATCTAGCGCTTTACATATTGTATATGTAGCACCCTGGTCCTAAACAGGGCTGCTCGGAAATGTAGTTTGCTAGGTGGTAACTAGCCTGGCTAATTGTTAGGGTGATCCACTGACTTTTGCCCTAAACCTGAATATGGTGCACCTCTCTTCTGTCACTAGGTGACATTGCCGCCTGTGGTATTAGAATGACAAGGGCATGGTGAATTCAGGTTAGCAGTGGATAGGTTGTCCTAGCGAATTGGTAGAAGTCTCTTTGGCCCCATGACCTGCTGGGAGAGCCTATTTATTCGGGAGAAGTCGGGTGATCGGGGTCCTGTGACACCTGGATGGCTGTCTGGGTGGACGTGTGTTATATTGCTCCCGGGTTGCTAAGACAGAAGTCTGAGGCCCATCAGGGAGCACCTGGCCGCTAGGCTGTTACACTAAGCAGTGTGGGGTTGGGGGCTTCATGTCGGGAGCCTAACCAAGTTGCAGAGGTTCAGCCGGATGGGGAACTGGATGTTGCCAAAGGTGGAGGAGAACCAGGTGCCATAAGGGTCAACCACTCCATTTACCAGAGGCAAGTTAGGATTAAGGTCAGAGGTAAAGGGGAAACAGTTGCCACCAAGGGACAACCTCTCCTGTTATCAGAGGCCAGTACATGAAGTCTGAAGAAGTACTAGAGCAGCCTTTTTCACTAGCCGGGGACAGTTTAGACATGGTAAAGCTTCAGTAGAGTCAAGGTAGCGCGGGTGAAGCTTGAGGAGTATACAGCAGGTTAGCTGTGGAAGAGCTCAGGGAATCCAGCGGCGGCTGGGATCTTGGAAGTCTAGAGACTGGGAGCTCAGCGTGAAGATCTTCAGTGGGATACTGTGAGATGTGAGAGAAGATCTACAACGGGATACTGTGAGTTACGTGTGCAGATCTATACTGACTGAAAGTTCAGTTACTATAGGAGGCAGAAGTTCTACAAATACAGTGTGTGTTGCATCCAGCTTAAAAGCTCTCTACCCGTTTCGCTGTCTGCCTATTACTATTGTTCTGCAGAGTTTGCCAATTGCTTTTGCATCTGCCTAAGGGTGTCCTGGCCCTAATCCCTCTTTCCCCCAGTTCTTGTTAAGAGACAAAAAATTTTTTTTGTTGCATTCAAAAAGTGGCTGGCGTCCATGTTTCCAACTTCCATTACACTCACCATGCCCAGTGAACTGCACCCAGAGGTGGGATGTCAGCTGCCCTTGACTCCGGAGGTCACCTTGAGGCCTCTGGAGGGCGGGGGGCACCGCTACATATATTCACATTAGTCCCTGCCCTCAAGGAGCTTACAATCTAAGGTTCCTATCTCTCATACACTCACATACTCGGGCCAATTTAGATAGGAGCCTGTTAACCTACCAGCATGTCTTTGGACACATGGAGGATATGGGGGTAAATGGGGGAAACCCATGCAAGCAGAGGGAGAATATGCAAACTCCATGCAGATAGTGTCCTGGTTGGAAGTTAAACTCCGACCCCAAAGGTGCAAGGCAGAAGTGTAAGGCCGCGTACACACGCGCGGACTGTTCGCCCAACCTTGTTCGGCAAACAGCTTGTCAAACAGTCCGCTCAAAATTTGCATGAGCGGACTTGCCCACACACGAGCGGACTGTTTGACGAACAAGGTTGGGCAAACAGTTCGCTCAACTTTTGAAATGAACGGACTCGCCCACGTAAGGAGGAGGCAAATCTGCCCATTTCGAGCGCGTGTACAGGTAGGCGGGGCCCGCGAAGGAGACGTCGCGGGCTCCGCCGCCTGGAATGGGCTTAAAGGGGAACCCCAACGCCGAAAAAAATCGGCGTGGGGGTTCCCCCCAAGTCCACACCAGACCCTTGTCCGAGCACGCTACCCGGCCGGCCAGGAAAGGGGGGCGAGCGAGCGCGCCCCCCCCTCCTGAGCCGTACCAGGCCGCGTGCCCTCAACATGGGGGGGTGCCTTGGGGAAGGGGGGGGCCGCGCGGCCCCCCCACCCCAAAGCACCTTGTCCCCATGTTGATGAGGACAAGGGCCTCTTCCCGACAACCCTGGCCGTTGGTTGTCGGGGTCTGCGGGCGGGGGGCTTATCGGAATCCGGGAGCCCCCTTTAAGAAGGGGGCCCCCGGATACCGGCCCCCCACCCTATGTGAATGAGTATGGGGTACAATGTACCCCTACCCATTCACCTGTGAAATAAAGTACAAATAAAAACACAACACAGGGGGGAAAAATATTTTATTGCACAGCCGGGGGTCTTCCGTCTTCGGGGGTCTTCTCGCCGGACTCCTCCGCTATGTGTGTGTAGCTCTTTTGCCAGCGGAGGAGTCCGGCTTTCTTCCTCCCCGCCGCCGGCCTCTTCTCCCGACTTCGGGGGTCTTGTCCCCCTCTTCGGTTCTTCTGCCGGGCCACCGCGCCTGGTCCGGTGGCCCGGTCTTCTGTCGCCGTCTTCCGTTCTTCTGTCGCCGCCTTCGGTTCTTCTGCCGGGCCACCGCGCCTTCTTGTAGCTCTTTTACAGGCGGTGGCCCGGTCTTCTGTCGCCGCCTTCCGTTCGTGTTCTTCTTCTTGTTCTTCTCCAGGCGATGTTGACACGTCGCTCCCTCCGGCCGGAATGCCAGAGCCGCCCTGCGCTGTGACTTATATAGTGACAATGGGGCGGGGTCACATGGTATATGTCACATGGGTTGATGTCACATGGTGACCCCGCCCCCTTACGATGTCATAGTCCCCATGTGACATCAACTCATGTGACCAACCCATGTGACATATACCATGTGACCCCGCCCCATTGTCACTATATAAGTGACCGCACAGCGCGTCCCCGGCATTCCGGCCGGAGAGCTCGTCGAGTCAACATCGCCTGGAGAAGAACAAGAAGAACAAGAAGAAGAACACGAACGGAAGGCGGCGACGGCGACAGAAGACCGGGCCACCGCCTGTAAAAGAGCTACAAGAAGGCGCGGTGGCCCGGCAGAAGAACCGAAGGCGGCGACAGAAGAACGGAAGACGGCGACAGAAGACCGGGCCACCGGACCAGGCGCGGTGGCCCGGCAGAAGAACCGAAGAGGGGGACAAGACCCCCGAAGTCGGGAGAAGAGGCCGGCGGCGGGGAGGAAGAAAGCCGGACTCCTCCGCTGGCAAAAGAGCTACACACACATAGCGGAGGAGTCCGGCGAGAAGACCCCCGAAGACGGAAGACCCCCGGCTGTGCAATAAAATATTTTTTCCCCCTGTGTTGTGTTTTTATTTGTACTTTATTTCACAGGTGAATGGGTAGGGGTACATTGTACCCCATACTCATTCACATAGGGTGGGGGGCCGGTATCCGGGGGCCCCCTTCTTAAAGGGGGCTCCCGGATTCCGATAAGCCCCCCGCCCGCAGACCCCGACAACCAACGGCCAGGGTTGTCGGGAAGAGGCCCTTGTTCTCATCAACATGGGGACAAGGTGCTTTGGGGTGGGGGGGCCGCGCGGCCCCCCCCTTCCCCAAGGCACCCCCCATGTTGAGGGCACGCGGCCTGGTACGGCTCAGGAGGGGGGGCGCGCTCGCTCGCCCCCCTTTCCTGGCCGGCCGGGTAGCGTGCTCGGACAAGGGTCTGGTGTGGACTTGGGGGGAACCCCCACGCCGATTTTTTTCGGCGTTGGGGTTCCCCTTTAAGCCCATTCCAGGCGGCGGAGCCCGCGACGTATCCTTCGCGGGCCCCGCCTACCTGTACACGCGCTCGAAATGGGCGGACTTTCCGAGCGGGAACAGTCCGCTCATTTCGAAAGTACAGCGGACAGGCCCACACACGGGCGGACTGTTCGCTCAAACACAGTTTCAGCGGACAGTTTTTCGGAATTTCCGAAAGACTTTGTCCGTCCAACTGTCCGCTGAAACTGTCCGCTGAAAGCCCACACACGAGCGGACTGTCCGCCCAAACACTGTTCAGCGGACAAGGTTGGGCGAACAGTCCGCCCGTGTGTACGCGGCCTAAGACATTATTGCCTAAATTTGAAATAATATCCAGTATGGGCAATGATATCATTGGGAACCCCTTCTCCAGAATTCCCAGAATCTTGGATAAACATAATAATTAGTGATGGACGAACTTCCGACGGGACGTTTCGCGAACGCGAAACGCGAACGGACACAAACGTTCGCGAAAACGACCGTTCGCCGCGGGCTCCATTGACTTCAATGGGAGGCGAATTTCGCAAACCTTTAGGTCGAATTTGCGGCCACGGGGTAATTATTAGGGGGTAGCACGTAGTCCCACCACCTGGACAATAGCATAATACATGTATGAGGTGAATTTGGGATCGATAACTACAAGCATTTTTTTTTTATTTGGGAAATTGTTCTGACAATTCAGGACTATGGAGCTAATGAAGGCAATGGAGGAGAGGGAAGGTCAGGGACCAGGGTAGGCAAACAAGAGGGTGCAGGAGATACAGAGCACTGACAGCAGCACCGTAATACAGAGCACTGACATCAGCACCGTGACATACAGCGCTGACAGCAGCTCCGTGACATACAGCGCTGACAGCAGCTCCGTGACATACAGCGCTGACAGCAGCTCCGTGACATACAGCGCTGACAGCAGCTCCGTGACATACAGCGCTGACAGCAGCTCCGTGACATACAGCGCTGACAGCAGCACCGTGACATACAGCGCTGACAGCAGCTCCGTGACATACAGCGCTGACAGCAGCTCCGTGACATACAGCGCTGACAGCAGCTCCGTGACATACAGCACTGACAGCAGCTCCGTGACATACAGCGCTGACAGCAGCTCCGTGACATACAGCGCTGACAGCAGCTCCGTGACATACAGCGCTGACAGCAGCTCCGTGACATACAGCACTGACAGCAGCTCCGTGACATACAGCGCTGACAGCAGCTCCGTGACATACAGCGCTGACAGCAGCACCGTGACATACAGCGCTGACAGCAGCTCCGTGACATACAGCGCTGACAGCAGCTCCGTGACATACAGCGCTGACAGCAGCTCCGTGACATACAGCGCTGACAGCAGCTCCGTGACATACAGCGCTGACAGCAGCTCCGTGACATACAGCGCTGACAGCAGCTCCGTGACATACAGCGCTGACAGCAGCTCCGTGACATACAGCGCTGACAGCAGCTCCGTGACATACAGCGCTGACAGCAGCACCGTAAGCAGCCCCAGGAGGAAGTCAGCACAGCACAGGGATGGTGTGATCCCCTCATAATAAGAACCCCCAGGAGGAAGTCAGCACAGCACAGGGATGGTGGGAGCCCCTCATAATAAGAACCCCCAGGAGGAAGTCAGCACAGCACAGGGATGGTGGGAACCCCTCATAATAAGCAGCCCCAGTAGAAATATGACACCGCTCAACCTCTTCAAAGAGGAGGGTAGGGGCATATAGTACGGTGTGCTTTTTTGGGTCAGGGAAGTGAGCCAAATGAATTAAGAAGGTCTGTGTGCTTGATTCCAAAAATTGTTTATAGACATATACATGGTCTACTGATCACATGTGTTGAATTCCTCCGAGATCCATGCCTCATTCATTTTTAGAAATGTGAGGTAGTTAACACTGTGGTGAGCTAGGCGAGTACGCTTATCGGTCACAATCCCCCCTGCTGCGCTGAACGTCCTTTCGGACAGGACACTGGATGAGGGGCAAGCCAACAGTTCGATTGCAAATTGGGCAAGCTCTGGCCAGAGGTCAAGCCTGCCCACCCAGTAGTCTAGGGGTTCATCACTCCTCAGAGCGTCCACATCGGCCGTTAACCCAATGTAGTCGGACACCTGACGGTCTAGGCGTTCCCTGATGCTGGATCCGGATGACACCTGTCGATGGGTCGGCTGAAAGAATGACCTCATATCCGAAGTCACCAACACATCTTCAAACCGGCCTCTTCTTGCAGGCGCTGTTGGATTGGTACCCGCAAATCCTTCTCTGGGAGTGGGAATTGCTCCTCTGCCAGCGCACGCAAAAGCAGAATGCAGCATTTCTCGAAGCAAGGCCTGGAAGTGCTGCATTCTGACAGCCCTCTGCGACGGCGGTAACATTTCCGCCATTTTGTGTTTGTACCGGGGGTCTAAGTACGTTGCCACCCAGTACTGGTCCTTGACCCTCATGCTTTTTATACGGGGGTCCCTATTAAAACACTGGAGCATGAAGGCCCCCATTTGCACTAAAGTGGAAGCGGTGTGGTGGCCTGGCTCCTGCTCATCATCCAGGATAATGTCGTCCTCTTCATTCTCCTCTCCCCATCCTCGCACAACAGGGATCCCAGAAAGGTTTAAAGCATGCTCTTCTTGCTCCTGCTCATCCGCCCCGGCACCATCCTCCTTTGACTCCTCATCAGACTCCTGTTGTTGACTTGTCTCAGATAGAGTAGCCCCCCCTGGGAATTCATCCAGCATTGCGACTTCCTCATCTTCCCGCTCCTGCTCCTCCACAGCCTGATCAATGACACGACGCAATGCACGCTCCAGAAAGAAGGCATAAGGTACCATGTCACTGATGGCGCCATGGCTGCGACTGACCAGTTTGGTGATCTCCTCAAATGGCCGCAGAAGTCTGCATGTGTCGCGCATGAGCAGCCACTGGCGCGGTGAAAAAAAACCCAGCTCCCCAGAACCGTTTCTTTCGCAGAGTTCATACAGGTAGACGTTAACTGCACGTTTCTGCTGGAGCAGCCTATCAAGCATATAGAAGGTTGAGTTCCATCGCGTCGGGCAATCGCAAATAAGACGTCTGACCGGCAGATGGTGTCGCCGCTGAATGTCAGCAAGGCGAGCCATGGCCGTGTAAGATCTTCTGAAATGGGCCGAGATTTTCCTTGCCTGCCGCAAGATGTCCTGGACCCCAGGGTATTTGACAAGGAATCGCTGCACGACCAAGTTTAAGACGTGTGCCATGCACGGCACGTGCGTGATTTTGCCCTGTTTCAATGCGCTAAGCAGATTGGCACCGTTGTCACACACCACTTTACCAACTGTCAAATTGAGCGGTGTTAGCCACTCATCTGCCTGTGAACGCAAAGCTGAAAGGAGTGCCGGGCCAGTGTGGCTCTTTGCTTCCAGGCACAACAGACGCAGCACGGCATGGCAACGTCTCACCTGGCATGTGGAATAGGTTCTGGGGAGCTTGGGCGGTGCAGTGGAAGAGACGCTAGCAGCGGAAAAGGAGGAGGCAGCTGAGGAGGAGAGGGAGGAGGATGGAGTAGGAGGAGGAGAAGAAGAGTCAGGCCTGCATGCAATCCGTGGCGGTAAAACCAAATCTACACGGGTGCCACGGGTTACATGCTTGACGGCCGTCAGAAGGTTCACCCAGTGGGCAGTAAAACTGATATACCTTCCCTGCCCGTGTTTGCTAGACCACGTGTCTGTGGTCAGATGTATCTTGGCACCGACACTGTGTGCCAGAGATACATTCACTTGCCGCTGAACATGGCCATATAGCTCTGGGATGCCCTTCTCTGAGAAATACTTCCTTCCTGGGACCTTCCATTGTGGTGTTCCAATGGCCACAAATTTGCGAAAGGCCTCCGAGTCCACCAGTTTATATGGCAGTAGTTGGCGGGCTATGAGTTCTGACAAGCCAGCCGCCAACCGTTGGGCAAGAGGGTTATCCGGCGTCATCATTTTTTTACGCTCAAACATTAGGCCCACGGAAGCCTGCCTTTTTGCAGAAAAATGTGAGCTTGGCGTGATGGAAGGTGGAGTGGAGGACAATTGTGAGGAGTGAGGAGAAGGAGAAGTAGAAGACGAGGCTGGACGGTGAGAGCCTGCAGTGTGGCTTTGTGTGTTCCGTTGCTCCCACTGGGCTCGGTGATGGCTGCTCATGTGCCTTCTTAAGGCGGTCGTCCCTAGGTGAGTATTGGGCTTACCGCGACTAACGCGTTGACTGCAAAGATTGCAGATGGCAACGCTATTGTCAGCAGCGGACACGTTAAAAAAAGCCCACACTGCGGAGCCATGTGCCGGTGTCCTGGGAGCGCCAGATGTGACCGTACATGGTCGATGACTCGCTCCTGATACATTTGCAGTCTGCTTTGTCCCTGCTGTGCAATGTAAGTCATTGCTGCTTCTCCTCCCTATCTGCTGGTCCATATCTCCCTCTGAACTCCCCTCCTCTTCCTCTCTTGTGGGCACCCACGTGACATCACTAGACACGTCATCATCAACGTCACCTTCCCCACCGCTATAAGTAGAGTAGGCAGCAACACCGGGGACCAACCTCCTCCTTGGGCTGATCTGGGTACTGGCGTCAGACTGCTGAGTAGCGCTTGTTGCTACCTCCTCTTCCTGATCCAATACCAAGAGTGGCTGCGCATCAGAAATGTCCTCTTGATATGGATCGGAAAATAATTCCAGTGACTCAAGCGGAAGGTATGTGGTGGTGGTGGTGGTGGTCGTGTTGTTGGTGGTAGTGTCTTTGGGGGTGCACATAGCAGAGAGTGAAGAAGAGGGTGCAGATCGAGAGGATGAGGAGGGTGCAGAAGAGTAAGGCTGAGCGAGCCACTCAACCAAGTCTGGTGCATCCTTTAAAGTAATTGAACGCACCTTCTGCAACTTCCCACTTTGGCTCAAGCCTGTTGCTCCTGCCCTACCCCTACCACCCCTGCGGAAGGGCCTGCCTCTTCCTCTGCATGTCATTTTTTAAATGACCCTGTGACAAAACTCTTAGTCCCTATACCGCTGAAGGACTGCTGCAGTATAGGTGAGCGGTCAGCAGTGGTGCACGTCAACCCTATCTATTGTGGACCTATAGCGGTCCTTACAGAACAGCAGACTGTACCGCACTCAAGCCTATGTACCGTAGCACCCTATACCAAGTTACCAGTCCTTATAAGAACTTTTGTGGAACAAGCAGGTTGTGTGTTAGTGATTAGCAGACTGTACGTCAGTCCCTATACCGCTGAAGGACTGCTGCAGTATAGGTGAGCGGTCAGCAGTGGTGCACGTCAACCCTATCTATTGTGGACCGATAGCGGTCCTTACAGAACAGCAGACTGTACCGCACTCAAGCCTATGTACCGTAGCACCCTATACCAAGTTACCAGTCCTTATAAGAACTTTTGTGGACCAAGCAGGTTGTGTATTAGTGTTTAGCAGACTGTACGTCAGTCCCTATACCGCTGAAGGACTGCTGCAGTATAGGGCAGCGGTCAGCAGTGGTGCACGTCAACCCTATCTATTGTGGACCGATAGCGGTCCTTACAGAACAGCAGACTGTACCGCACTCAAGCCTATGTACCGTAGCACCCTATACCAAGTTACCAGTCCTTATAAGAACTTTTGTGGACCAAGCAGGTTGTGTATTAGTGTTTAGCAGACTGTACGTCAGTCCCTATACCGCTGAAGGACTGCTGCAGTATAGGGCAGCGGTCAGCAGTGGTGCACGTCAACCCTATCTATTGTGGACCGATAGCGGTCCTTACAGAACAGCAGACTGTACCGCACTCAAGCCTATGTACCGTAGCACCCTATACCAAGTTACCAGTCCTTATAAGAACTTTTGTGGAACAAGCAGGTTGTGTGTTAGTGATTAGCAGACTGTACGTCAGTCCCTATACCGCTGAAGGACTGCTGCAGTATAGGGCAGCGGTCAGCAGTGGTGCACGTCAACCCTATCTATTGTGGACTGATAGCGGTCCTTACAGAACAGCAGACTGTACCGCACTCAAGCCTATGTACCGTAGCACCCTATACCAAGTTACCAGTCCTTATAAGAACTTTTGTGGAACAAGCAGGTTGTGTGTTAGTGATTAGCAGACTGTACGTCAGTCCCTATACCGCTGAAGGACTGCTGCAGTATAGGTGAGCGGTCAGCAGTGGTGCACGTCAACCCTATCTATTGTGGACCGATAGCGGTCCTTACAGAACAGCAGACTGTACCGCACTCAAGCCTATGTACCGTAGCACCCTATACCAAGTTACCAGTCCTTATAAGAACTTTTGTGGACCAAGCAGGTTGTGTATTAGTGTTTAGCAGACTGTACGTCAGTCCCTATACCGCTGAAGGACTGCTGCAGTATAGGGCAGCGGTCAGCAGTGGTGCACGTCAACCCTATCTATTGTGGACCGATAGCGGTCCTTACAGAACAGCAGACTGTACCGCACTCAAGCCTATGTACCGTAGCACCCTATACCAAGTTACCAGTCCTTATAAGAACTTTTGTGGAACAAGCAGGTTGTGTGTTAGTGATTAGCAGACTGTACGTCAGTCCCTATACCGCTGAAGGACTGCTGCAGTATAGGTGAGCGGTCAGCAGTGGTGCACGTCAACCCTATCTATTGTGGACCGATAGCGGTCCTTACAGAACAGCAGACTGTACCGCACTCAAGCCTATGTACCGTAGCACCCTATACCAAGTTACCAGTCCTTATAAGAACTTTTGTGGACCAAGCAGGTTGTGTATTAGTGTTTAGCAGACTGTACGTCAGTCCCTATACCGCTGAAGGACTGCTGCAGTATAGGGCAGCGGTCAGCAGTGGTGCACGTCAACCCTATCTATTGTGGACCGATAGCGGTCCTTACAGAACAGCAGACTGTACCGCACTCAAGCCTATGTACCGTAGCACCCTATACCAAGTTACCAGTCCTTATAAGAACTTTTGTGGACCAAGCAGGTTGTGTATTAGTGTTTAGCAGACTGTACGTCAGTCCCTATACCGCTGAAGGACTGCTGCAGTATAGGGCAGCGGTCAGCAGTGGTGCACGTCAACCCTATCTATTGTGGACCGATAGCGGTCCTTACAGAACAGCAGACTGTACCGCACTCAAGCCTATGTACCGTAGCACCCTATACCAAGTTACCAGTCCTTATAAGAACTTTTGTGGAACAAGCAGGTTGTGTGTTAGTGATTAGCAGACTGTACGTCAGTCCCTATACCGCTGAAGGACTGCTGCAGTATAGGTGAGCGGTCAGCAGTGGTGCACGTCAACCCTATCTATTGTGGACCGATAGCGGTCCTTACAGAACAGCAGACTGTACCGCACTCAAGCCTATGTACCGTAGCACCCTATACCAAGTTACCAGTCCTTATAAGAACTTTTGTGGAACAAGTGAGTTGTGAATGTTTAGCAGACTGCAGCAGAAGGGCAGCAGTCAAGTATAATATCCTTTCTATATTTGGAAGAAAGAATATTATACATGTACAAGCCTATTACTGTACCACTGATACCAGTCCTGAAAAGAACCTTTGTGGAACTAATAATAACAGCAAGTCTTTAAAATTACCCTCACTGCCTGACAACACTGCTTCCTTCCTGTCCCTATACAAATTGGCAAAAAAAGAGAACGATTAGTGGTTACTGGAACAGCTCTTTTGTGGACCTTGATAGTAACAGCTAATGATGATGATGATGATGATGATGATGAAAGACTAATCTGGCTGTCCCTGTAGCATACACCGTCCTTTCCCTTTCTCTAAACTAACAAAAGACACTCAGGCTGCTGCAAGAATCAGCAGCACAGCAAACCTATCAACACCTAACACCTATACCAGTCCTGAAAAGAACTTTTGTGTACCAAATAGCTAGTGGTTTATCTCTCCCTACTCCACACAGGAACCTGTCCCTATCTTAACAGAAGAAAGAATGTAAAATGGCCACCGGATCGGGTGTATTTATAGGTTAGGGGGAATGTACAAGTGTCCATGTGCTGTCATGTCTCAATTGGCTGTCCTGTATCACATGATAAACGTGTCACCAAAGGTTAAAGTTCTTGTATACATTAAACACGTAAGTCCGCCGCGGCGAACGACGGAAAAAGGCGTTCGAACGTGCGGACCGCGAATGTCGGAAATTCGCCGCGAAACGACCGCCGGGCGAACCGTTCGGCCATCACTAATAATAATAACTATTCCCCAAAATGTTCTTCTCCTTGTGATCCTCACACCAGCTTTCCTATACTTAAAATTGTAGATTTTCTGTCTACCGCGAGGATAATAAATAAAATACACAAAATTATAGACAACTGGAAGGGACAAATACCCACCGATGGCATTTTAGTTTGGGGACGGCTTCTTGCCTGATTAAAAAAATATTTCACAGAAAGTCTGCAGGAAGGAAGTCGGTTTGTTACCATAATAGTTGTGTAAATTATGGTAAGAATACATTTTAATCATCATTTGTTACACTGAAATATTCCGAGGAGGAGGAAGGTTCTTCTCTCCATCTGCTGCAGACTGGTAGAGGTAAGACCGGCCATGGAGAAGTCCTCCCACCACGGATGGGAGATGGAAGAGTGAGAGGAAGAAAGTGAAATAGAAAGGGGAAAGAGGAGGAAGGAGAATGAGGAAGACAAAAGGAGGAAAAAATTGGGTTAGATATAAAGGTAGACAGGCAGAGAGAAGAAGAGGCAAGAGATATAAGAAGATGACATAAAAGTATGAAAGGTGAGAGGACCCTGGAGGGAATGACAATGGAGAGTATGTACAGGAGAGGAGTATGGAGGGTATGGCAATGGAGAGTGGGTGCAGGAGAGAAGCAAGAAGGGTATGGCAGAAGCAATATGTGCAGAAGAGGAGTGTGTGTGTGTGTGGTGGTGGGGGGGGGGGTATGTCCATGGACATTGAGTACAGTAAAGGAGTGTGGAGGACATGACAGGGGACAGTGCGTGAAGGAGAGGAGTAAAGAGGGTATGGCAATGGGCAGTATGTACAGGAGTGTGGAGGGTATGATAGTGGGCAGTATGTACAAGAGATGAGTGTGGGGGGTATGACAGTGGACAGTATGTACAGAAAAGGAGTGTGGAGGGTATGATAGTGGGTAGTATGTACAGGAGAGGAGTGTGGGGGTATGACAGTGGACAGTATGTACAGAAGAGGAGTGTGGAGGGTATGATAGTGGTTAGTATGTACAGGAGAGGAGTGTGGGGGGTATGACAGTGGACAGTATGTAGAGAAGAGGAGTGTGGAGGGTATCATAGTGGGTAGTATGTACAGGAGAGGAGTGTGGGGGGTATGACAGTGGACAGTATGTAGAGAAGAGGAGTGTGGAGGGTATGATAGTGGGTAGTATGTACAGGAGAGGAGTGTGGGGGGTATGACAGTGGACAGTATGTAGAGAAGAGGAACGTGGAGGGTATGATAGAGGATCATATGTACAGTAGAGTGTGGTGGGTATGAGAGTGGACAGTGTGTACAGGAGAGGAGTGTGGAGGGTATGCCAGTGGGCCGTATGTACAGGAGAGGAGTGTGGAGGGTATGACAGTGGACAGTATGTACAGGAGAGGAGTGTGGGGTGGGTATGATAGTGGGCATTTCGTACAGTAGAAGAGTGTGGAGGGTATGACAGTGGACAGTATGTACAGGAGAGGAGTGTGGGGTGGGTATGAGAGTGGACAGTATGTACAGGAGAGGAGTGTGGAGGGTATGCCAGTGGGCCGTATGTACAGGAGAGGAGTGTGGAGGGTATGACAGTGGGCAGTTTGTAGAGGAGAGGAATGCGGGGGTATGACAGTGGACAGTATGTACAGGAGAGGAGTGTGGAGGGGTATAATAGTGGGCATTTTGTACAGGAGAGGAGTGTGGAGGGTATGACAGTGGACAGTATGTACAGGAGAGGAGTGTGGAGGGGTATGATAGTGGGCATTTTGTACAGTAGAGGAGTGTGGAGGAGTATGATAGTGGGCCGTATGTACAGGAGAGGAGTGTGGAGGGGTATGATAGTGGGCCGTATGTACAGGAGAGGAGTGGGGAGGGTATGCCAGTGGGCCGTATGTACAGGAGAGGAGTGTGGAGGGTATGACAGTGGACAGTATGTACAGGAGAGGAGTGTGGAGGGTATGACAGTGGGCAGTATGTACAGGAGAGGAGTGTGGAGGGGTATGATAGTGGGCATTTTGTACAGTAGAGGAGTGTGGAGGGTATGACAGTGGACAGTATGTACAGGAGAGGAGTGTGGAGGGGTATGATAGTGGGCGTTTTGTACAGGAGAGGAGTGTGGGGGGTATGACAGTGGGCAGTAACTAACTGTGTTACACAAGCTTGGTGCACCCTCTGTATTTTCTACTACAAGAAATAACGTTAAGAGTGTGTGAGCTCTACACAGTCATACAACATAAAGCATATATACTCGTCTCTATGTACCATAATGACACTTTGGGGACAGTGACTAAGACATCGAGGTTTTGGTGGCAACATCAATCCTTCCTCAACAATTGCCAGTTGTTTCCCTCTTGTGAGCATATTTGGAGATTTCTGTCTACATTAAGAGACATGAGTCCCTGGCTCATCCACTTGTGTATGTAAACCTTGTCTTGAGCTATTGAACTTCTTGAGCAACAAGGTAGCTTACAGTAGGTAAGAAAAACTGGAAACCCCAACAAAAAAAGGTGTCCATTTGCTAGCTGCATAAAAGAATACAATATGTTCATATGCAATGTTGTATGTTTACCTGATAAAAAATATATTTTTCAACATTTTATTCTTTTACTCCCAATCATAATAGATATACATTATATCCATATAAACTTTAAGTCCTCATTTAACATATTTCTACTTTTGGATAAAGTGGAGAAGGGCTAGAGCCTAGGACAGGGTCATATAAGTATTAATGTCCCCATAGGGTAGATCCATCCTCCCTATTAGTCCTATTGACCATAGGGATGAGCCGAACACCCCCCGGTTCGGTTCGCATCAGAACTTTCGAACGGACCGGAAATTCGTACGAACTTTAGAACCCCATTGAAGTCTATGGGACTCGAACATTTGAAATAAAAAGTGCTAATTTTAATGGCTAATTTGCAAGATATTGTCCTAAAAAGGGTTTGGGGACCTGGCTCCTGCCCCAGGGGACATGGGTCAATGCTAACATTTTTTTTTTAAAACTGCAGTTTTTTGGGAAGCACTGATTTTAATGAAGATTAAAGTGAAAAAAAAGGTGAAATATTCCTTTAAATATTGTGCCTGGGGGGTGTCTATAGTATGCCTGTGAGGTGCCACGTGTTTCCTGTGTTTAGAACAGTCCCTGCACAAAATGACATTTAACGGAAAAAAAGTCATTTAAAACTGCTTGCGGTTTTAACGTAATGTCTGGTTCTGGCAATATGAATGAAAATCATTGAGAAAAAAATGGCATGGGTAGCCCCCCTGCCCATTACCTGCCCCTTTGGGTCTTGTACGGATATTAAGGGGAACCCCGTACCCAAATTAAAAAAAAGAAAGGCGTGGGGCCCCCGGGCCCTATATACTCAGAACAGCAGTATACAGGCGGTGCAAACAAGACAGGGACTGTGTAGGTTTTATTGTGTTAAGTAGAATCTGTTTGTAATTTTGAACTGGTACATTTTTAAAGTGTAGCTCCAGTCAAAAAATCTATTTTTAAGCTTTTTGGAAAACATAGGGAAGGGTTATCACCCCTGTATAATTTTTTTGGCCGTCCGTCTTTTCTCATCTCCCTTCATGTTGTCTCCTTCCGTTTGCAAGTAGGAGACGTTTGTAAGTTGGATGTTTGAAAGTAGGGGCCTGCCCTATATGCTCTGCAGAAATTGAGGCCTAAGGTGTTGTTGCCACGACACTGCTACCTCTCCCAGATACTCTAGTTGTAGAGCAGGAATGAGCCCTGCTGCAAAGCATTGCATCAAAAATTGTAATTACATGCCCCTGTTAAACAGGGGCTGAAAAATTGGGCCTTAGCCACTGGTGGCATCACCCAGAACCAAAAATGTTCTTTCAAGCAGGATCATTGAGGAGGAAGAGGATAGTCAGTCAACATAACAGGACAGTCACTCAGCATTAGCATAGGCAGTCTTCAAGGGATGTGACATTTCACCGACCGTCAGTCGATCAACCGAGTCAGTGGACAGGCGCACCCTGTGATCGGTTACAAAGCCTCCAGCAGCACTGAAGGTGCGTTCTGAAAGAACGCTGGATGCAGGACAGGCCAGTAGCTCAATTGCCTACTGTGCAAGCTCTGGCCAGTGATCCATCCTCAAGACCCAGTAAGCCAGAGGATTTTCGTGGGAAAGGTGTGAGGGAAGTCTGACCTTGCCCCTAGGTATTCCTGTACCATGTAAATCAGACGCTGATGATGGTTGCTGGAACCAATCATACCTTGGGGCTACAGACTAAAAAATTGTCTGAACGCATCGGTCAGAAGGCCACCTTCTCCACTGCTCCTTCTGTGACTGACCAAAACCTCAACAAAACGTTGTCCAGGACCAGGAGTTTGTAACCTCCCAGTCTCTGGGAACGCATTGCACAGACCTTTCTGCAAGGCCTCCCGGAGATGTCTCATCCTCTGCTCCCTCCACAATCTTACCCTTGTACGGTGGATCAAGGAGAGTGGCCAGCCAGTAATGGTCACTCTCCTTGATCCGAAGAATACGAGGATCCTTCCGCAGGCTTTGCAGGATCAGGGAGGCCATGCAGCATTGGTTAGCTGAGGCATTCGGTCCAGAGTCCTCTGGGTCACTAATGACAACATGATCCACAGCCACCTCCTCCCAGCCACGTACAAGTCCACGGGTTTCTTGGGACTGTAAATCATCCCTAAAAGACTGCTGCTGCTGATGCTGAGTGCCAGGCTCAACCTCCATGCTGACACAAGCCTACTTCTCCTCCTCGTCCTCTTCCTGTGTGATGGGAGGGACAGCAGGAACACTGTCTGGATAAAGGGGGCCTTGAGAGGCAAGAAAGTCCTGCTCTTCCTGCCTCTGTTCTGCCTCAAGTGCCCTGTCCATTATTCCATGCAGCGTATGCTCCAGCAAGTGGACAAGAGGTACAGTGTCACCGATGCATGCACTGTCACTGCTCACCATCCTCGTGGCCTCCTCAAATGGTGACAGTGCATGCATCCCTGATGATGCCCCACTGGCATGGTGAAAAAAAACCGAGCTCCCCTGACCCTGTCCTGGTGCCGTAGTCGCACAGGTACTCATGGCCGTCTGCTGCGTGTGCAGCTGCTGTAGCATGGCCAACATTGAGTTCCACCTGGTGGGCATGTCACATATAAGGTGGTTCTTGGGCTCAGCCAGCCAAGCACTGGCATTAAATGATCGGCAGAAATGCACACAGACTTTCCTGGCCTGCCTCAGGACATCCTGTAAGCCCGGGTACCTGCCCAAGAACTGCTGCACCATCAGGTTAAGGACGTGAGCTACACAGGGCACATGGGTCAGTTGTCCCTGTCGGAGGCCGGAGAGGTGGATGGTGCCATTGTCACAAACCACCATTCTTGGCTTAAGCTGGCGTGGCGTCAACCACCTCTCGGCCTGCCCCTGCAGAACTGACAAAATATCTGCCCCAGTGTGGCTCCTTTTCCCCAAACAAACTAGCGCAAGCACGGCATGGCATCTTTTTGCCTGCATACTTGCGTAGCCCCTTGAATGCCTACGGAGCACTGCTGGTTCTGAGGACAGAGCACTGGAAGAGGCCATGGAGGAAGAGGAGGAGGGGGTGGAGGAGAGAGGTGTGTCACAGCCAGTAGTAGCATTTTGGAGGCGTGGTGGCGGAACAACCTCCAACACTACTGCACCTTGTCCTGCATCCTTCCCAGCTGTCAGAAAAGTGACCCAATGGGCCGTGAAAGATAGGTAACATCCCTGTCCATGCCTGCTGGACCATGAGTCAACGGTAATATGCACCTTACCGCTGACGGCCCTGTAAAGCGAGGCATTCAACCGCTGGGCATGTGGATGGCTGGGAGTGAACTTCTTTCGGCAGTCCAGCAGCTGGGGCAGGGAAATTTGCCTGGTACAATCGGACGTCGGTGCACTGCTAGCAGAGTGCCCGCAAGTACTTGGCTGTGACACACCTAATTCTACACCTTCATTCCTCTCAGTGCAGGTTTCAGAGAGGACTGAAGGTCTAATGGGGTTGGAGATCCCAGCTGATAAGGAGGAAGGAGAGATACGCATTGTTCTTTGGTGTGGGTCTTTAAGATATGCTTGCCAACGAGCTGCATGGCAGGTCAACATATGTCTAGTCAAGCATGTGGTGCCCAAGCGGCTGATGTTTTGGCCACACGAGATACGCTTGAGACATATGTTGCAAATAGCAGCGGTGCGATCTGATGCACTCGTCTCAAAAAAGGCCCACACCAAAGAACTTTTGGAATAACGCACAGAGGCAGCGCCCTGCACAGGCGGAGCTCTGCGATGTGATTCAGTCAGTGTGCTGCCCCTAAGTTGGCCCCTGGAGGGCATCCTGCCTCGTTGGAGATGTGCCTCCTCCTCCTCCTATTTCCTATCAGACACCCATGTGGAGTCAGTGACCTCATCATCCCCTCCCTCTTCATCACTGGAGCAAACCTGACAGTATGCTGCAGCTGATGGAACATGACTGCCAGATTGCTGTCCTTCTTGAGCATCCCCTCTCTCTGCACTCACGCTACTGCCTTCCTCTAGCTGGGTATCATCATCAGAGCCTTTTAAACGCTGGGCATCCTCCTGGAGCATGTACCCAACACTGTGGTCAAACAGTTTGAGGGACTCCTCAGGAGGACATGGTGGGTCTAGGGAAGGAGTGACTGATGACATTGAGACGAAGGAAGAGGATGCGTTGGCAGCTGCTTTGCTAGTACCCTGAGCCTAGTTGAGAGAGGATGAGGAGGATGAGGAGGGCTTGGTCATCCACTCTACCAAGTCTTTAGCATGATGTGGCTCAACACGTCCAGCTGCTGAAAATAAGGACAAGAGTATTCCATGGTGACGTGCTGATGATGATGCACCAAGTCCACGACCAGCACTGTTGTCTCTAGACACAGAGCCTGCTTGCCCTCTTTTATTGGCTTGTGACTGTCTGTCTCTCCTTGTTGGCCTTCCAGACATAGTAATGACCTGCAGGGAGATGGGAAAACCAGAAATTGGGTAGCTTTAGGTGCACACTGAGCAGATGACACAGTACACTGACTGTAATTACTGCAGCTGCCTGCCTGTGTTACAGAAATAGAACAATACCAGCAATAAGGGGTAGCTTTAGGTGTATACTGTGCAGGAGGCACACAACACCCACTGTAAATGCTGCAGATGACTATATCACAGAACATCAGCAATAAGGGGTAGCTTCAGGTGTATACTGTGCAGGAGGCACACAACACCCACTTTAACTGCTGCAGATGCCTGTATTACAGAACACCAGTAATAAAGGGTAGCTTTAGGTGTATATTGTGCTGGAGGCACACAACACCCACGTTAACTGCTGCAGATGCCTGTATTACAGAACACCAGCAATAAGGGGTATCTTCAGGTGAATACTGTGCTGGAGGCACACAACACCCACTTTAACTGCTGCAGATGTCTGTATTACAGAACACCAGTAATAAAGGGTAGCTTCAGGAGTATACTGTGCTGGAGGCACACAACACCCACTTTAACTGCTGCAGATGCCTGTATGACAGAACACCAGCAATAAGGATATCTTCAGGTGTATACTGTGCTGGAGGCACACAACACCCACTTTAACTGCTGCAGATGTCTGTATTACAGAACACCAATAACAAAGGGTATCTTCAGGTATATACTGTGCTGGAGACACACAACACCCACTTTAACTGCTGCAGATGTCTGTATTACAAAACACCAGTAATAAAGTGTAGCTTCAGGTGTATACTGTGCTGGAGGCACACAACACCCACTTTAACTGCTGCAGATGCCTGTATTACAGAACACCAGCAATAAGGGGTATCTTCAGGTGTATACTGTGCTGGAGGCACACAACACCCACTGCAACAGCGCTAGGTTTTCAAGCCACAAAGACACTGTCTCTGCCTATCCTGCTCTTTCCCTGAACGCCGCAACACACTACACAAGGCCGCCATGCTGGCGGCCTTATATAGTGTGGGGCATGTACTTAATCCCCCTGAGCTATAATTGGCCACAGGCATCCTGCCTGTGGCCAATTAAGGCTCTCCTCGCTGCCGGCGCTGTGATTGGCCAAGCATGTGGGGTCACAGTGCATGCTTGGCCAATCATGAGCCAGCAATGCACTGAGATCGCGTAGTGCATTGTGGGCCATTCGCGCCACTCGAATATGGTGCGAACGGTCCTCAAAGTTCTGAATTTGCCGAACGTACGAACGGCCGGTGTTTGAGTCGAACATGCGTTCGACTCGAACACCAAGCTCATCCCTAATTGACCATTGTCACCTGGAGAGAGTAAGGATGGAGGAAACTTATAGTTCTCACCAGAACAGGAATAGATGGGATCTCTTCCAATGGGGGCATCTGTTTGTGTGACAACAAATAAGAGAGGGGGGTGTTCCCTGTATTACGCAGAGATGTCCAATACCCACTTGTGTAGGCAAGGTAAGTTAAAAAGAAGACTATGCTGAGACTCATTTCTAATCATCTAATACATTTAATGTTATTTTATTTGTAATTTTTACAAAAACCAGGACAAGCATCGAGTGTGACTGATAGTGGTATAGGAGTGTGTGGGAGTAAGCCCTTGTACACATGGTCGGACATTCCGGCAACCAAATCCGTCGGATAAATTCCGACGGATTTAGTCCGGAAGAGGTCTGGAAGTGGTGTTGCATGCACACGGTCGGACTAAAGTGTCGGAATTTCCGGTTGCCAAGAACGCGGTGACGTAAGCCGCGTACGACGGCACTAGAAAAGGGAAGTTCAGCACCACGTCCGGCACCCTTTGGGCTCCTTCTGCTGATATCATGTTTATCACGTGTTAGTAGAAGTTTGGTGAGAGACGATTCGCGCTTTTCAGATTTGTGCTTCAGTTCGTTACTGTTCTTCCGTTTGTGCTTGTCGGTGCGTATCTGATTATCAGTGTGTGTAGTCAGTAAGCATTTGTTTCTTATTGTGGACTATATCTTGGTATAGTACTCTTTGATTTGCATTTCTTATTGTCTGCTTGCTTCTGCTTTTCAGGTCGTTCTTTCAGGCATTGCTGTTTATCGGTGTTTTCTGTTGTCCGTTCTGACCAGCCGACCGTTTTCAAGCCATGTTTTGCGTACGTACTCGTCGTAGAATTTGTGCTGTGCAGGGGCTTGGTGTTAGGCTTTTAGCTTTTACACAAGCCCGGTCCATGAACAGGGCGAGGAGGAGTTTGTGAACCAAGAATTGGTTGCTCCAGCATGACCAGTTCTCACACATGCCTTTGCTCCGTGAGATCCGGGAGAATAATCCTGATGATTTCAGGAATTATCTCCAGATGACGGACCCCGTTTTTCACCGTCTGCTGGCTTTGCCGTCCCCTTATATCAGCAGGCAGGATACCTGCATGCGGCAAGCCATCACTCCGGAACAGAGGCTCATCGCCACGTTGCTCTACTTGGCGACAGGGAGAAGCCTTCAGGACCTGAAGTTCTCCACAGGCATCTCCCCCCAGGCTCTGGGGATCATTATTCCAGAGACCTGTTCTGCCATCATTCAGGTCCTGCAGAAGGACTATATGAAGGTAAGTTTTATCCTTTAACATCAAATTCTATGTATTTAATGATTGCTAATGTCTTGGATTTCTTTCCTCATTCCCTAATTACCATGATTGCAATATGCTCTAATTGATATGCTGTGCCCCTTTTTCCTCATGCATGCTGGAAGCTTTTCAAGTTCCTTTTTTGTCCTTCATGCATATTTGCCTTCACTAACTTCCCCACCATGCTCTTCTGGGCCCATAAACCTATAGTCTAGTCACTCAACAATGTCTTTTGTCAGCTCCATAGTATTGCTTTCCCCTAAACACCCCCTAAAATGTGTACAAATGTTATGTGTGTGCTTAAATTCATGCAGAGTGCCATTTTTTTGGGGGTTGGGTCAAACTCATTAGGAACCCCCCTCCCCCCAACTGCTAGGTCAGCTGATAGCAATCCTCTATCTGTTGACTTTGCCAAACCCAGTACACACTATACCTACCTTTGTTCTGGTCAGATTTATGGACGAATTCACCAAAGCATGTAGTGCAAGGGCCTGCCTCAACACTTTCAAATGCTACAGTTTATTGTTTTTTTCTCCCATTCTTATCTTGATAGGTAATAGCAGAATGTCAAAATGTGTTTCCATTTTTTTTTTTTGGTATTAAGACACTTCTTACCTGTCCGGTGGGCTGCCAATAGTGTAAGTAAGGAGGGGCTGCCCAAAGTATCACACACTATTTATGCATTCAGCTCTCAAGGAAGTGGAGAGGGTTACCTGTCCAAAACATCTTTTGCAAGGGCCCACCAGATGGGGGGGGGGGGGTGATGACTCTGATAAGGGGACCTTATACTTTAGGCTTTAAATACTAATTTCCCAAAATTCTATACTGATCTTGGCCAAAAATGTTTGTGTCTAATTTGCTTGCAATGTTGATGTGCCAAATTAAAAAATTTTTTTCTTGTTTCACTCCACAGTTTCCTTCAACGGTACAGGAATGGCAGACTGTGGCCTCCCACTTTGCCAGCAGTTGGGACTTTCCCAATTGTGGAGGGGCAATTGATGGGAAACACGTCCGCATCGTCCCACCCCCCAACTCGGGGTCCTACTATTATAATTACAAGGGGTTTAATAGTATCGTGATGTTGGCGGTGGTGTCAGCGACCTATGACTTCCTGTATGTGGACGTGGGGCAAAATGGCTGGATGTCGGATGGTGGAGTGTTCTCACGGGCGGAATTCTACTGGCGTCTCCAGAGTGGCAGTCTGGGCTTGCCACCCCCAGAGCAGAATGTAGAAGGACTCCCGTTTGTATTCGTCACGGATGAGGCATTTGCCCTGGCAAACCACCTGATGTGACCTTTCCTGATGAGGACCCTCACCCCGGATCAGAGGATCTTTAATTTCCGGCTGGCCAGAGCCAGAAGAGTCATGGAGAACACTTTTGGAATACTGGCCAGCCGGTTCTGCCTATTTTTTACGCCAATCCACATGGCGGAATATAAACTCAATCACATAGTGCTTGCCTGCTGTGTTCTGCACTATTTCTTGAAAAGACATTCAGCAAACTATGTGGTCTCAGTTGGCCCAGATGCAGACTTGCCTGAAAATGAGAACCTCACGGCCCTTGAAACTGCTTGTCCTGGCTTGCCCCCCCAAAGCGCCTGCGAGGTCAGAACCCAATACATGGAGTACTTTGTGGGTAGGGGGACCATTGATATGCCAGACAATGTCTGAGAGGCATTTTTGTAATACATTTTTCTTTGAAACTACAATAATCTTTGTTTTCATTTACTGCTTGGCTTGGTTTTAGGTGTCTCCTAGGTTTTTTTGTTTGGGCCTTTTTCTACAACAGTGCAAACCCAAGTTCAGAGCGAGATGAGGTGACAGTCTCTTCTTCAGATAATCTTATTATATTGTGGGTCTGCTACACACACACCTTGTTTTTGTTGCTAATGTATGTAGTGCATTACTGACAAAAATATTCTTAATTTTCAGCACCATGGCAGAAATATGTGGGGTCCTGAAAATGGCGTGATTGGGAAAATTTCCACATCACTGTGGGTGTTATTTACTAAAGGCATATCCACTATGCACTACAAGTGCACTGCAAAAGTGTACCTGAAACGGTACTTGGAGTGCAAAGTGGATTTGTCTTTAGTAAATAACACCCATTGCTACAGAAAACAACAACTTTACTCCAAATACTGCTTTTGCGCATTGAAAAAGGAAGCCACACATTGTTTATAATGTCACTTTTTAATCAAACCACATTCACATGTGCGTTTAGAAAAGGGTTTTACAACAAACCAACATATTGGGTGTATATAAAAAAATATTTTTGTTAATTTTTTTGGTAACTTCGCATTTTTGTGTAAACAGGCATGTATCAAAGCATAACATACAGAACACAGGAACTTACAAAGTTCAACTTTGAAAAATGAAGACAGTATCAGACATGAGTATGTACAAACTGGGCTGATATTGCCTTCATCACATGGGGTGTCACCCCTGGAAAAGCCAAATTTGGAAGATCTACACAGTGTGTCAACATGTGCTATCTCCCATCATGGGGGATCAATGTACATGTTTTGGGGGTGCAACCCCTTCATCTCAGCCACTTTCCACAAAACACGTACATTGATCCCCCATGATGGGAGATAGCACATGTTGACACACTGTGTGCATCTTCCAAATTTGGCTTTTAGTAAAATACAAAAGTTGTTTGTTTGAACAAAAAAAACCCCCAAGCTAGTTTGGGGTGTTTCAAACTCTCCCCAAAACATCAATGATGTTCTTCATTTTATGTTGAACATCATTGATGTTTTTCTGTATAATTTCTAAATCGCGATTGCACCCCATTATCTCCCCAATCAGGATCTGGGCACTTTCACTGGTAAAATGTGATTTTTCTTCCACATCACCTAAAAAAACAAAAATAAACACACCATGTATTATAAATATGATGACATGCATTGATTAGCTTACTGTAAGCTGTGGTCTCCGACACTCACCTGTTGTGGTGACAATTTGTCCAACTTCAACAATCTCTCCTTCCTCCTCCTCTGCTTCTGGTGTTGGAATTTTGCCTTCTTTGGGAGGTGTGGGGTCCCTGGTGTCCTCAGACTTCCCGAGTCTTCTCTACCCTATGAGAATGTAAAAAAAAAGGAATACTTAGCACACAGAGGGCAGAAATTGAAATATTAAACATTGCTTGGAAGCTTTCATACGATTGTGTTTTTTGGCAGAGTTCAAAGGTGAGAACATTATTTTGGACACTTTCTAAAGCTGGAATACTTACCTGCAGTGTGAACAAATGTAGTGAAGTGTAAGGCCGTGTACAAACGGCGGACTGTTCGCCCAACTTTGTTCGTCAAACAGTACGACCAACAGTCCGCTCAAAATTAGCATGAACGGACTTGACCACACACGATGAACGAACAGTCCGCTGAAAGCGTGCGCGATGACGTGTACGGCACGTACGACGGGACTAGAAAAACGACGTCCTATACACTGCAATGCAACCTTCGCCGTGTAAATTCTTTCTGAGCATGCGCGAGACTTAGTTTGACGAACAAGCCTACACACGAGCGGACTGTCCGCTCAAACCAAGTTTCAGCGGACTGTCTAACGGGAATTCCGAAAAACTTTGTTCGTCAGACTGTCCGCTGAAACTGTCCGCTGAAGCCCACACACGAGCGGACTGTCCGCTGAAACACTGTTCAGCGGACAAAGTTGGGCGAACAGTCCGCCCGTGTGTACGCGGCCTGAGTTGGGAAAACATTGTTTTGGGAGTGGGCTAACGAACGATGTTTATTACGAACGATTGAACCCATGAACTTGAAAGTGGCCATTTTATACTGTACAACATGAAATCAAAGCACATGGAGCAGTATGCAAGCAATAATAATCATATGAACACACGACAACTACTTACTTTTTTGAAGAAAACGCTTGATCCTTCTGTACTGATCGTGCTCCCTCAGTTTCAGGTCTGACCAGCGTTTTCTCAGTTGATCCTTGGATCGTCGTACCCTAAAATTCTTCTGAAGACTCTTCACAACTTTAGTCATGATCTTGGCCTTTCTGATATTTGGGTTTGGGTAAGGTCCATACTTCCCATCATAGTCGGTCTTCTTCAATATGTCCACCATCTCCAACATCTCTCCAAAAGTCATATTTGAGGCCTTAAATCTTCTCCTCCAGGGTCGGGACGTTTCAGGCTCCGGGCTTTCCTCGCCCTCCTCCTCTTTAGTGGAACTCTGATTGCGCACCTGCGTTGTCTCCGCCATGGGCTCTCCCCACTGCGCCGAAAGAGAAGGGGCGAGGAATAGTCTAGAAAGAACGTCAGGGGCGGGCGGAGTTTCACGCATGCGCACTGTATATAAAATGCAACGCGCGTGTGTCGTACGTGCGATTTGTGAACAGAGGGAGAAGCTGAAGCGCCGATCGTGCAAACGAAGGTACAATTTTTAACTTGGTACATCACTAGCCTATACTGCTTCTAGATTGAGGCCTGCATTAGTGGAGTTTAGCCTGACATTAGGGTTTGTCTTGTGTTGTGCAGAGATTATGGACGGTTCCAATGACCAAAGTTTCCTCCCTCTGTTCATCGATAAGTACAGGGAGCTGCCCTGCCTGTGGCAATCTACGCATCCACATTACAGTAACAAACTAAAGAGGCAGGCAGCGATGGAGAAACTGGTTGAGTTTGTGAAGCCGGTGGTGCCCAGGGCAAACATCAACTATTTAAAAGTGAAAATTGGTGGCCTCAGGAGTACATATCTGAGGGAGTGGAAGAAGGTGCTGGAGTCCATGCAAACTGGAGCTGCAGCAGATGAAGTTTATGTCCCCAGGCTGTGGTATTATTAGAGGATGCAGTTTCTGTCAGACCAGGCTGAGCTCAGGGAATCCCTCTCTACCCTTCCTTCCACGCGTCCTTCTATGCTACATTCTACACCTGATGAGTCTTCCGACGCCCAACCTGGGCCTTCCACTTAGGAAGAACCCAGCTTGAGCCAGGTATAGTTTTGTTGTACATATTTTGGGAGTAAAATTAATGATGTAAAATAGTTTTTTGCTCTCTAATTGCTGATTTTAGAAAGTGTTTCACATATCAATAGACAGTAGTGGCCAAAACCTTTGGGCCAAGAATGAAAAGTGTTGGGCTCAGAATGATAGTCTTTTCTATTGGTTAACAATTTGCAACAGTCTTGAGGTGAAAATTGTGTGTGTTTTATGAACCAAAAACTAAAACTATGTCCCTTTTTCATACACAGGAAGACCTCAGCCAGGAGGAGGGTGTGGAATGCAGCAGCCAGGAGGTGGCTGAGGAAAGTGGAAGCCAGGAGGAGGCGGGGGTAAGCGGCAGCCAAGCGGTGGGCGGGTAGAGAAGCCTGACTGAATCACAGGTCCCTCCACTCCGCCTTCCACACAAAAGGGCGAGAAAGGGGAGAATGTGGAGGAGTTGGCTCTGAAGCTGATCGGGGAGGCTTCAGCGGCCCTCAAAGTCACCCCCACATATCAAGAGTCCATTGCCGCCTTGGCTGCCTGCAAACTCCAGCAAATGGAGGAGGGGCAACAGATCTTGTGTGAGGAGCTAACTATCCACACCCTCAACAAGGGGCTGTTGGGCCAAATCACACAAGCAACACACTTGTGTGATTTGGCCCATGCCCCTCCTCCTCCTCCTCCTTCTGCCACACCTCCAGCACCACAGCCACAGCCTGGAAGGAAGTGTGGAAGGAAGACCAGAGTGTGATAACCCGGGTTCAGTCTGGTCTGACAGAAGATGCAGCCTCTTGTAGTACCACAGCCTGGGAACATAGATATCATCTGCTGCTGTTCCGGGTTTCTTGGACTTTAGGACAAGCCTGCTCTCCCTCAGACATGTACTCCTTAGGGCCGGTTCACACAGGGGGCGATGCGAGGCGACACCGACTTGCCTCGCCGCGACCTGCCGCGACCTCAGCGGCGACTTGCAGATGACTTCTGTATAGAAGTCAATGCAAGTCGCCCCGAGGTCGCCCGAAAGTAGTACAGGAACCTTTTTTCTGAGTCGGAGCGACTCGAGTCGCTCCTCTCAGAACGGTTCCATTGTACAGAACGGGGGCGACTTGTCAGGTCGCGGCGAGTCAAGTCATGTCGCCTCGCATCGCTCCCTGTGTGAACCGGCCCTTAGGCCACCAATTTTGGCGTTTAAATAGTTGATGTGTGCCCTGGGGGCCAAAGACTTTGCTAATCTCCCCAGTTTCTCCAGCGCTGCCTCCCTCTTTATTTGTTACTGACACCTAAATAAAGTTTTTTTTTTGGTTGAAGAAATACTTGCCTATGTGTTTTACTTCAAAAAGGACAGTTTATTTGTGAGCAGGCAGGTACATTTCAAAAATACAAAGTGAAACAAACAAACTGGGGGCACCAACACCAAACAACCTCCTGTAGATAAAAAAAAATAAAAAATTAAAAAGATAATAATGGTGTTGTGGTAAGTTGACACACAATACACACCCAACAAAATGCAAAGATGAGCAAACTGTCAAAAAAGGAGATGTTGATTAAAAAACAAAATTAAAAGATTGTGTAGATGTGACGATTTAAAATATTGTATTGCTGAAATGAGTAAAAAGAATAAAGAAATACGTTCAGGAGAAGTGTGTGTGAATATGAGCATCAAAACAAGTTCATTCTTGCAGCATTGTAAATAACAAGAGAATGTGCTGCATGAAAGAATTTTTAACTTTGCAGCGCGACGAATGTGCTATATCGATTACGATCCCTCAGGTAGTTTTACCTGAGGGAGCGCTTTCGTGTCCGAATATGATTGTGAGCATGCGTGGCACCTTGTCCGTCGGAGTAGACTATGTCCGATCGGAGCATGTTGTCGGAAAATTTTATAGCCAAGTTGGAAAACTTGGTCCGTCGGATACTCCAACGGAAACAGTCTGATAGAGCCCACACACTGTCGGATTATCCGACAACACGGTCCTATCGGACATTGTCCATCGGAATATCCGACCGTGTGTACAAGGGCTTAGAAATTCCCTGCGAGGGAAAGATCATCACCCATTGTGTTGATTATTCAGTTTGACAAGTTAACTTATTTTGTTTTTGTAAACTGGCACTTTACAATAAATGTTGTACTGTATTTTCTGTGAAATATATATGCATATGAGCATACCTTTTTTTTTTTTTTTTTGGTGGGGGAGGGGATCTTGGGTGGGAGTTCCCACGCTTTTTCCCCCAGGACTTGGCCCCTGGATTCAATGCTGTATATATGTATATATAATGTGTGTTGCCTCATGCTGTTGGGACACACACTGCCAGATGCTAATGTCATGAACTCCAGACACCTGTCTGTTGTCTTGTACAATGTAAATGAGTTTAGTCTGACTTGTAAGAGTATTCCACACGTTGTTGTTTGTGCTACTTAACCCTGTGTTGATGTTTATGGTAATGTCTATTGAATTGTTAGTGAGTTAGAAGCCGAAAAGTCTTATCTCTCAGTCAACTAGTCTGAGTGTTGATTTAGATAATTAGCTCAGGTTAATTATGTTCCTGGCTACAGTTGTATTGTTAGAATAAATGATCAGGAGGGGGGACCTCCCCTTCTACTGTATTATAAATACTTGTCATTTTGGTCCTAATAAATCAGTCCATGTTGAGCAGCTAAGCAAGTGTCGTCTTGTTTTGTGCTTGTGAGCGGATGGAATATCTGATATCTATATTCAGGCTGGGAGGAAGTGGTATATGACGAAAGCACTCAATCAGAGTGTAGGGACCTTTCGTCACAATGTATGTAGGTTTCTCAGATAGGCAGGTTGAGGGGCACCAGGGGTATTTAATGTGGAGGAATCTGTTTTATCAGTTTCCTCCAAAGTTTGTAAAATCCACTTGGGGACCCGGAGCCCGGAGATTCCATAGCGTTATGGGTGGGATGGAATCTCCAATCCTGGGACTGGGTTTTTGGAACAGCCAAGAGTCTGGCTGGTTTATTGAGCAGGTGGGCACCTGGGCTTATAGCAGAGTTAGGATTAGGGTTCTGGGCTCCACCAGAGAGACAGGAGGTCTCCAGGAGTCCATAGGGTGTGCACTAGAGAAAGCCAGAGACCCAAATATGAGGATCAGAGCAGTGAGGGGCTGCTTTCTACATAGACGCTGTGTGTGTGTTGAAGCTGTGTGTATCTAAGGAGACAGATGAGAGCCTGAAGTGGAAGGCCTGAGCAGCAAGGAAGCTGAAAAGAGGTACAGTAGTTGTAGGGGAACCCTGTTATAAGGCCAAGAGGGCTGAAGTGTAAAGCCTAGGTGGCAGTGCTGCTGAAGAGAGCCAGGTGGCTTGGCATTTTTCATGTATTGTTTTTGGGAGAAGAACCCCTGTGTGGGCAACCAAGTGCATGTGTGAACTTTATTTTGTTCCTTTTAATAAAAGTGGGCTACCATGCCCTTAAACTAAAGTTCCTGTTCGCTGTGAACTTACTGAAAAGTAGACATGTGCAGAGTAAAATATTTCGTTTCGGAATTTCGTTTTCGTCTGAAAACTTAATTTATTTAGTTACTCCCGAAATTCGTTTTTATTTATTTCATTTTTCGTTCAAAAATTGCATTCGTCCGAAAATCCACATGAATCACGGTCGAATCTGTCTTTGAAGGCTTATGGTGTCTGTCGAATGTATAAAGAAGATTCGACGGAGCTAGTATATAGCATACTTTAGAACCCTATTAAAGTCTATGGGACTCCAACGTTCAAAATCTAAAGTGCTCATTTTAAAGGCTAATTTGCAAGTTACTGTCCTAAAAAGTGTTTGGGGACCTGGGTCCTGCCCCAGGGGACATGGATCAATGCAAAAAAAAGTTTTAAAAACGGCCGTTTTTTCGGGAGCAGTGATTTTAATAATGATTAAAGTGAAACAATAAAAGTGTAATATTCCTTTAAATTTCGTAGGGGGGGGTTGTCTATAGTATGCCTGTGAAGGGGCGCATGTTTCCCGTGCTTAGAATTGTCCCTGCACAAAGTGTCATTTATGCAGGAAAAAAAGTCCTTTAAAATCACTCGCAGCTATAATGAATTGTCGGCTCCCGTAATACAGAGAACACTCATTGAAAGTCATTGATAAAAA
This sequence comes from Lithobates pipiens, assembly GCF_037356315.1. NCBI lineage: Eukaryota > Metazoa > Chordata > Amphibia > Anura > Ranidae > Lithobates > Lithobates pipiens. The sequence goes on from NW_027507914.1 coordinate 726,334, forward strand.
AATAAATAAATAAATAAAAAAAAAAGCGTGGGGGTCCCCCAAATTCAATTACCAGGCCCTTCAGGTCTGGTATGGATATTAAGGGGAACCCTGCCTCAAATTTAAGAAAAAATTTGACGTGGGGTTCCCCCTAAATATCCATAACCAGACCCTTCAGGTCTGGTATGGATATTAAGGGGAACCCCGCGTCAAATTTAAAAAAAAATTGACGTGGGGTTCCCCCTAAAAATCCATACCAGACCCTTTATCCGAGCACGCAACCTGGCAGGCCGCAGGAAAAGAGGGGGGGACGAGAGAGCGGCCCCCCCTCCCTCCTGAACCGTACCAGGCCACATGCCCTCAACATTGGGAGGATGCTTTGGGGGTCTGTGACCCCTCAAAGCACCTTGTCCCCATGTTGATGAGGACAAGGGCCTCATCCCCACAACCCTGGCCGGTGGTTGTGGAGGTCTGCGGGCGGGGGGCTTATCAGAATCTGGAAGCCCCCTTTAACAAGGGGACCCCCAGATCCCGGCCCCCCCCCCCTGTTTGAAATGGTAAGGGGGTACAAAAGTACCCCTACCATTTCACAAAGAAAGTGTAAAAAATGTTTAAATAAAACAAACACACTTTTGAAAAATTCCTTTATTAAAAATAAAAAAATAAAAAAAAGATTCCAGCGGCGGTAATCCACTCTTGCTATCCATCGACGGACGGTCATATCTCCAGCGATGTCTAATATCATCCAGCGCAGCGCAGCATCCTTCTTCTGTCTCCGTGGAGGAGACACTACAGACATTCCGGCGGCTGACGTTTGTTATATACGGAGGGCGGGGCCACCCGTCACCTGACCCCGCCCCCCTCTGACGCAAGGGGAAACCCGGGGTTCCCCGTGACGTAGGGGTGACCCCGCCCCCCTCTGATGTAACGGAAACCTGCCTGTGTTACATCAGAGGGGTGCGGGTCACCCCTACGTCACGGGGAACCCCGGGTTTCCCCTTGCGTCAGAGGGGGGCGGGGTCAGGTGACGGGTGGCCCCGCCCTCCGTATATAACAAACGTCAGCCGCCGGAATGCCTGTAGTGTCTCCTCCACGGAGACAGAAGAAGGATGCTGCGCTGCGCTGGATGAGATGAGACATCGCTGGAGAGATGACCGTCCGTCGATGGATAGCAAGAGTGGATTACCGCCGCTGGAATCTTTTTTTTATTTTTTTATTTTTAATAAAGGAATTTTTCAAAAGTGTGTTTGTTTTATTTAAACATTTTTTACACTTTCTTTGTGAAATGGTAGGGGTACTTTTGTACCCCCTTACCATTTCAAACAGGGGGGGGGCCGGGATCTGGGGGTCCCCTTGTTAAAGGGGGCTTCCAGATTCTGATAAGCCCCCCGCCCGCAGACCTCCACAACCACCGGCCAGGGTTGTGGGGATGAGGCCCTTGTCTTCATCAACATGGGGACAAGGTGCTTTGAGGGGTCACAGACCCCCAAAGCATCCTCCCAATGTTGAGGCCATGTGGCCTGGTACGGTTCAGGAGGGAGGGGGGGCCGCTCTCTCGTCCCCCCCTCTTTTCCTGCGGCCTGCCAGGTTGCGTGCTCGGATAAAGGGTCTGGTATGGATTTTTAGGGGGAACCCCACGTCAATTTTTTTTTAAATTTGACGCGGGGTTCCCCTTAATATCCATACCAGACCTGAAGGGTCTGGTTATGGATATTTAGGGGGAACCCCACGTCAAATTTTTTCTTAAATTTGAGGCAGGGTTCCCCTTAATATCCATACCAGACCTGAAGGGCCTGGTAATTGAATTTGGGGGACCCCCACGCTTTTTTATTTATTTATTTATTTATTTTTTTATCAATGACTTTCAATGAGTGTTCTCTGTATTACGGGAGCCGACAATTCATTATAGCTGCGAGTGATTTTAAAGGACTTTTTTTCCTGCATAAATGACACTTTGTGCAGGGACAGTTCTAAGCACGGGAAACATGCGCCCCTTCACAGGCATACTATAGACAACCCCCCCCTACGAAATTTAAAGGAATATTACACTTTTATTGTTTCACTTTAATCATTATTAAAATCACTGCTCCCGAAAAAACGGCCGTTTTTAAAACTTTTTTTTGCATTGATACATGTCCCCTGGGGCAGGACCCGGGTCCCCAAACACTTTTTTAGGACAGTATCTTGCAGAATCTTTTCTCTCTGTCAAATCTTTTTTCTCTGTCGAATATTTTCTCTATATAATCTTGGACTAATAGAGGTAAGGTTAGGCACATTCGAACACAGGTTCTATAGACACGTTGTCAGAGTCACGTCGAATCTCCTATTCTATATCGAACTGTTGTAACAATGAAAACGAAAATAAAGCATTTATTTATGTCGGATCTTTCGTTTTTCGGATTTTGTGCTTTCGTTATCGTTTGTCAAAACGAAAACGAAAATAGCTGAAATTCGGACGAAAATGCATTCGGACGAAAACGAATGCACATGTCTACTGAAAAGGCATCTACTACTGAGTTAAACATCCCCCATGTTACTATATCTATCTATCTATCTATCTATCTATCTATCTATCTATCTATATATATATATATATATATATATATATATATATATATATATATATATACATACAACACCTATGATGCATATATATATATATATATATATATATATATATATATATCGTATTTATCGCCGTATAACACGCGCCGGCGTATAACAAATTTAGGAGGGAATTTTAAGGAAAAAACCTGACAATTTTAAGTATTACATAAATGTAAAACATATATATATCTCACCGCCGAGATATAAATAAATGAAATTGTCTTGAAATGGACATGTGACCCTAAATGTTATACTAACCCTATATTCTGCTTAATGGCAGAGATTACCATCAAAACCACAAGATAAAAACCACCCAGCAACCCCCCAAAAAAATACATCTTTTGTTTCCCCCAAGCCTAGCCAAAAAGGGACAGAGGTGTTGCACTGGAATGACACGAAGGGATAGATCCCGTTTACAATAAAAAAGGAAAAAAAAAAATTCATATACAAAATAAATCAAACAATTGGTCACCTAAATACAAATGTATCAAGAGTCATCAATGAAGGCATTGATGTCCCACTCCACGTTCATACCGAACGGGGAGTGGGACTGGAGCTCATAAATCCAATACGTCTCAAGTCTTGAGACCCCCCTTATCATAGCCCCACCTCTCAACGATGGAGTATATTTGTCAATCACAATAAACTGAGAGCCCTCTGGGTTACTATTGTGGAACTCCCTATAATGTCTGGGAACAGTATGTTTGGGATCTTTACTCTTAATCAAAGAAATATGCTCTCCTACCCTGATGGTAAAAGTTCTCGTGGTGTGACCAACATATTGCTCCCCACAAGGGCAAGTAATTAAATATACCACATACCTAGTACTGCACGTGCAAAAGGACTTAATGGAATATTTTTTATTAGTGACCGTTGATCTAAATTCTAGAGTCTTCTGTCTCCCTGACATATTGTGTTGGCACACAACTCATCTCTTACAAGGGAAATATCCAATAAGATTGTGAAAGAAAGAGGGACGAGCCGGTGGGTTGATAATATTAGGTGCTATTTTACTCTGTAAGAATGGTGCGCCTCTGAAGAGAACTCTAGCTTTTTCAGGAAGTTTAGGGCCCAAGATGGAATCATTCCTGAGGATATCCCAGTGCTTATTCAAAATGGTTTTAACCTGTCTATGTTGAATATTGAATGTGGCAAGTAAAGCCCATTTGAAATTGTCACCAGATTCTTGTGATGTTTTGACCTGTAACAAGGACTCTGTTGGTTTGGGCAACCTTTTGTAGTTGTTCATCCAAAACAGCTGCTTGATATCCTTTGTCTAGAAAACGTTGTTTTAGAATATTTGCCTGGGCATGAAAGGTCTCTAGGTCAGTACAATTCCGACGAAGTCTAATAAGTTGACTTTGTGGAATTGAGCTCAGCCATGTTCTATGGTGACAGCTATCCATAGAGATAAAACTATTGCGATCAGTGGATTTGAAATGTGTCTTAAACTCAAAACCGTTAGTTGTTATTCCTATTTCGAGATCAAGGAAATACATTTTTTTCAGTACTCATTTGATAGGTCAATACAATACCCCTATCGTTAGAGTTCAAAATTTCAAAAAACTCAGAGAGTGTTTGGGGGGGTACCACCCCATAGGAGGAGGATGTCGTCTATATACCTAACCCACAGAACCCATGATGGGTTCCGTTGGGCATAGACGACATCCTCCTCCCATTTTGCCATAAAGAGGTTCGCAAGACTGGGGGCAAATTTTGCCCCCATAGCGACACCCCTTTGTTGTAAATAATATTGGCCATTAAACCAAAAATAGCTATGGCCAGTCGCAAACTCTAACAATTCAATGATGTATTCATGTTGAAAAGATGCAAGGGATTGCTCCTGATCCAAAAAATGGCGTACCACCTCTATACCTCTCCCTTGTGGTATGTACGTGTATAAGGACGCAACGTCCGCAGTAGCAATGATATATTGGCCGTGTAAATGGACACCCTCTAATTTCCTAATAGTGTCGCCTGTATCCTTTAAATAAGATGGTATTTTTCTAACAAGGGGCTGTAGATAAAAATCTATATAGGGGCCTATACGGGAGGTTACTGAATTGATACCACTAACTATTGGTCTACCGGGGGGGTTAACAGGATCTTTATGAATTTTGGGCAAAAAATAAATGGTAGGTATTCGTGGAGATAGGGGGACTAGAAAGGCTCTTTCTTTGTTATTCAACATTTTTTGTTCATGACCCCTATTAATGAGGTCACTCAATTGTCTTTTGTAAACATTAGTGGGGTTGCTAGGCAGTATCTTGTACGTTCCTGGTTCACTTAAAATCCTAAACATTTCCTTCTCATATTTCGCCATGTCGATTGTTGTTTTACAATGGGGGTCCACAACATCAGGACAATGCTTCAGTCCCCACACAAAACATATTTCTGCCACTTGGTGATATGAGAGATCCCGACAGCACATATAATGGATATGGACCCTCTCCTTATCCTTACAATCAACCCATTGCCAATTATGAACAACAGGGTTTTTGCGAGGACCCATACACTCGAAAACGCGGTCAAGCCGAGGAAAGGAAGGACCCTCAGCTCTGCACTCACCCAGTGGTCGTGTCCCTTGGCTTGTGCGTCAGGAAGGCTCTGTCTGTGCAAACCGCACTACGGACAGGTCACATACTCCATAGCCTCCAACTGTCCCTGATTTGGAGGGACTGTGCTGGATTTGGAGCAATATCCCTCTGTCCCTCTTTCCCCCTCATTTGTCCCTCATGTTGGACTGATCTATATAGTTGTATATAAAATGCACTTTTTATCTTTCAAAAAGTGTTTCCCAGAGCTAAACCTTTCATCCAAATTCTAAATTTGCACCATTTGTAAATTTTAAAAGCCAATATAAAGGAATAGTGGTGGTAAAAATAAGCCATTGTGGATTGGAGTAACCTTTTTTGGGGCCCCCAAAAATTCGGGGTACTTTGTCGCAGTGAGTGGGCTTAACACTATATGACCGTATAGTGTGACCAAACCCACGTATTTTTTTTATATGTTCAGGTGTTTGTAACCACTTCCAGACCGGCGCACACACATTTACTGATCGCTGTATAAATGACAATGGTCCCAAAAATGAGTCAAAAATGTCCGATGTGTCCGCCATAATGACGCAGTCATGATAAAAATCACAGATCGCCACCATTACTAGTAAAAAAAAAAAAGATTAATAAAAATGCCATAAAACTGTCCCCTATTTTGTAAACGCTAGAACTTTCGCACAAACCAATCAATAATCACTTTTTGCGATTTTTTTTTTTACCAAAAATATGTAGAAGAATACGTATCGGCCTAAACTGAGGGGAAGAAATGTTTTTTATACATTTTTGGGGATATTTATTATAGCAAAATGTAAAAAATAATGCATTTTTTTCAAAATTGTCGCTCTTTTTTTGTTTATAGCGCAAAAAATAAAAGCTGTAGAGGTAATCAAATACCACCAAAAGAAAGCTCTATTTGTGGAAAAAAAAGGACATCAATTTTGTTTGGAAGCCACGTCGCACGACCGCGCAATTGTTAGTTAAAGCGACGCAGTGCCGAATCGCAAAAAGTGCTCTGGTCTTAAAGAGGAAGTAAACCCTGATGAGTTTACTTCCTCTTTCATTCCCTGCAAAGGTAAAGCATAATGGACTACTATGCATCGCATCCAATTGCATCACATCACATCGCATCATAGTCCATTATGTGTCACTTACCTGACACAGGAGCCAGCGAAGTCACCGCTGTCCCCTGTAGTCCGGCGCATCCCTCTTCTCGGTGGGTCTCGCTGCTCCAACGCTGTCATTCGGCGAAGCCGCGATGACGTCACTCGGCGCATGCGCACGGGAGCCACCACTCGTGGCATATCACTGTTGACCGTGGCGCTCTCGGTGCGCCTGCGCACCGCTTTCTAAGCCGTAGACAGCGGTGCCTGTCTTTCGACAAATATCTCCTAAACCCGTGTAGGTTTAGGAGATATTTCTTGGACCTACAGGTAAGCCTTAATCTAGGCTTACCTGTAGGTCAAAGTTGGTTGTAAGGGTTTACAACCACTTTAAGCCAGCAAAATGGTCTGGTCTGAAAGTGGTTAACTAGCCTTGCAGGATGAATGTCATTCTTGAATGAGTGCGCTATAATCTGTTTTGTACCGTTTGTTGGTCTTGTAGCAGCACCATCTTGAATCCAAACGCATTTTAGGGTGTGCCCCTCCCCCAACTATGTTTTTGTATTTTGTGTTGTGGGGTTAATTCTCCTTTAAAGGGGTGTGGCAGGGGGTGTGTCCTATGCCTACATACGTTTGGTAGTAGGTGTCCCTCATTCCCATCTCAAAATGTTGGGAGGTATGCATACTCGGCTTGCAGAGGGGAAGAGGCCGGGGCTGTGTGTCTGCAGACTCTGCACTGAGCAGACACTGGTGCGCTTCGCCACCCCCACCCCCCGCCTCACAGCACACTGTGTGCTTTACACAACACTGCACCGCAAAACTCTCACAGCGCCGGGGACTCGGGCAGAGCGCTGAACAGCGCAGGCAGGGGAGGGAGACGCCTGCACTGGAAACCCCATTCAAAACCCGCACTGTCCGGGTGAAGAGGGTTTCCATAGGTGCCGGAATGGCAGACAAAATGCCCTGAATTTATTAATTATCAGACAGATGAAGTAACTCTTGATGTCTTTACAGGTAAACAAGATGTTCAATGTCAGCAGTGAAATGGAACCAACCATGTTTTACAGCCCTGAGCTCATGATCACCATCCTGGCTTTATCTATCACCACTCTTGTGGGTCTCCCCGGCAATGCTCTGGTGCTTTGGGTTACTGGAGTGAAGATGGAGCGGACCGTGACCACTGTTTGGTTTGGGAACCTTGCTCTGGCCGATATCATGTGCTGCTTGTGTCTTCCATTCCTTGTAGTGCAGTTGTTCTACCCAGAATGGCTGAAAAGTCCTGCCCTCTGCAACATTTTACCCTTCATCGTTTCCCTAAACATGGGCACCAGTGTCTTCTCCCTGGTGGCCATCAGCATTGACCGATGGATTCTGGTTGTCCATCCCGTGTGGGCCCGAAATCACCGAAGAATCAAAATGGCGTGGATGATATGCTTGGTTATTTGGATGTTGTCCTTCGTGATGTGTCTGCCTACCGCCATCTACTATACATATGTCACCTTTGGTAACATCACCGTCTGCTATTTAGAACCTCACATATTAGAGCTCTTCTATCTCACATGTGCAACGTTTGGATTTCTGATCCCTCTTATTATCATTTGTATCTGTTACATTCATCTGGCTTTTGCAGTAAAAAATATCAGATTTTCTGAAGTAGGTAGAAAAACCATCAAGATGTCAATAAGTGTTATTGTCGTGTTTTTCATCACCTGGGCCCCCTACCACATCATCAGAGTAATCCTGCTACACACTTTCAATGAGGTATTGTACATCCTGGACCTTCTCTCGCTGTCTCTGGCCGCATTCAATAGTTGCGTCAACCCAATACTCTACGTCTTCATGGGGAGAGATATGAAGCAGAAGCTGAGACAGTCTATTGGCGAGATCATACAAAATATATTTGGGGAGAATTTATTATCTCCACCAGGCAATGAGGACCAGCGCACCCCAGAAGAAGAAGAAGGACTCCCGATATAATGTATGGAATGGATTTGTAGATGTTTTAGCGCGTTTAGCTTTATTAGTGATTGTAATGAACTGCCTTCTCAAAATCTTATCATTGCGTGTTAGGGCGGCCATACTGTATGTCATGAATAAGTCACATGGCATCAGGGCTTAGTGCTTATTGGCCATTTGGGATGATAGGTGTTATCAGTATATGTGCACCCCCCCCCCCTCCCCCCTCCCTGTTGTCCAATCTGTCCACCAATCTTTAAGCTGGGAACAAGTCTGCTTATCTGTAAAGTTAAAAATCTTTATCCCTTTACTTGTTCAGGGCATGGGACACATAGTGCTGAAGGAAGAGGATAAACATGACAGCCAGGAAACTGGCTTCTGCAGATGTAAATTAACAATGACATATACAGTGTATACAGTGCCTTGCGAAAGTATTCGGCCCCCTTGAACTTTTCAACCTTTTGCCACATTTCAGGCTTCAAACATAAAGATATAACATTTTAATTTTTTGTGAAGAATCACCAACAAGTGGGACACAATTGTGAAGTGGAACGAAATCTATTGGATATTTTAAACTTTTTTAGCAAATAAAAAACTGAAAAGTGGGGCGTGCAAAATGATTCGGCCCCTTTACTTTCAGTGCAGCAAACTCACTCCAGAAGTTCAGTGAGGATCTCTGAATGATCCAATGTTGTCCTAAATGACTGATGGTGATAAATAGAATCCACCTGTGTGTAATCAAGTCTCTGTATAAATGCACCTGCTCTGTGATAGTCTCAGGGTTCTGTTGAAAGCGCAGAGAGCATCATGAAGACCAAGGAACACACCAGGCAGGTCAGTAATACTGTTGTGGAGAAGTTTAAAGCCGGATTTGGATACAAAAAGATTTCCCAAGCTTTAAACATCCCAAGGAGCACTGTGCAAGCGATCATTTTGAAATGGAAGGAGTATCAGACCACTGCAAATCTACCAAGACCTGGCCGTCCCTCTAAACTTTCAGCTCAGACAAGGAGAAGACTGATCAGAGATGCAGCCAAGAGGCCCATGATCACTCTGGATGAACTGCAGAGGACTACAGCTGAGGTGGGAGAGTCTGTCCATAGGACAACAATCAGTCGTACACTGCACAAATCTGCCCTTTATGGAAGAGTGGCAAGAAGAAAGCCATTTCTCAAAGATATCCATAAAAAGTCTTGTCTAAAGTTTGCCACAAGCCACCTGGGAGACACACCAAACATGTGGAAGAAGGTGCTCTGGTCACATGAAACCAAAATCCAACTTTTTGCCCACAATGCAAAACGATATGTTTGGCGTAAAAGCAACACAGCTCATCACCCTCAACACACCATCCCCACTGTCACACATGGTGGTGGCAGCATCATGGTTTGGGCCTGCTTTTCTTCAGCAGGGACAGGGAAGATGGTTAAAATTGAGGGGAAGATGGATGCAGCCAAATACAGGACCATTCTGGATGAAAACCTGTTGGAGTCTGCAAAAGACCTGAAACTTGGACGGAGATTTATCTTCCAACAAGACAATGATCCCAAACATACAGCAACATCTACAAAGGAATGGTTCACAAATAAACGTATCCAGGTGTTAGAATGGCCAAGTCAAAGTCCAGACCTGAATCCAATCGAGAATCTGTGGAAAGAGCTGAAAACTGCTGTTCACAAACGCTCTCCATCCAACCTCACTGAGCTCCAGCTGTTTTGCAAGGAAGAATGGGCAAGAATTTCAGTCTCTCGATGTGCAAAACTGATAGAGACACCCCAAGAGACTTGCAGCTGTAATCGCAGCAAAAGGTGGCTCTACAAAGTATTAACGCAAGGGGGCCCAATCATTTTGCACGCCCCACTTTTCATTTTTTTATTAGTTAAAAAAGTTTCAAAAATCCAATAGATTTCGTTCCACTTCACAATTGTGTCCCACTTGTTGGTGATTCTTCACAAAAAAAAAAAAATTTATATCTTTATGTTTGAAGCCTGAAATTTGGCAAAAGGTTGAAAAGTTCAAGGGGGGCGAATACTTTCGCAAGGCACTGTATATACATTTATACTACCCACCAAAATAATAATAATAATAATAATAAATAGGGCTTTTTTTTCAGCAGGAACATGGGGAAACGCAGTTCTGGCACCTCCTGCACTAAATGTATGTAATGAGAAGGGGTACTGGGGTGTCCTAAAGGGCTAATAAATCTGGATGCTTGGGGATCTTTTGTTGTTGGGGCATCTATTGTTGCGGGAAGGGGGGGGTGTATTGTTGCTGGGGAAGTCTAGGGTTGCTGGGGGGCTTTTTTTCGTTGTTTGGGGTTTCTTGGTTGCTGGGAGGGATCGACAATTTATGAAGGGGTCTACTGCTAGAAGATTTATTCATACTGGCTGATAGGAGATCTATTGTTGCCAGTGGGAGTCTATAGTTGCTGGAGTTGATCTGTTCTTGCTGGTGGGCTATATTGTTGTGGGGGAAACTATTGTTGCTGGAGGGTCTATTGTTGCCGAGGAAGTGTACTGTAGGTGTTGGTAGATCTATTGTTGCTATTGTTGGGTTCTATATTTGCTGAAATGGATCTATTGTTGCTGGGGGAATTTATTTTTGCTGTCCGGAGCTATTGTTGCTTGGGAATTTATTGTTGCTGAAGGTTTCTATTGTCTCTGAGAGAGGAGGTCTATTGTTGCTGGTTGCAGGGGATCCATTTTACTGTTTTTCTTGTTATTATTAGCACATTCCATATAAATTACTTAACATCACAAATTAACCACTTACGGACCGCCCACCGTCATTTTACGTCGCTACTTTGAAGAGGAATATCTTTGTTATGGCAGCTACCATAACCCCGGTATCCTCTTCTTCAGCGGGCGGTCCTCTTTCACATAAAAGTGGTCTCTGTGGCGGATTTGCAGCGCGATCACTTTTATCGGCGAAGGAGAGGGCCTCCCCTCCCTCCGAGCTCCGGTGCCCTCCGCCGCTTACCAGAGCCGTCGGTAGCGGCGGAGGCGATCAGATCCTTCTTCCAGTTAGGCATGGAGACAAGTGAGGGGAAGATGCCCCCCCACCCACCCTCCTCCATACCACTGCAGGGCGGAAGCAACATCAAAATGTTACTTCTGCCCATAACTCTTATGCATTTTAGTGTAAATATGAGGTCTTTTTTGACCCCCCCCCCCCCCCAGATCTCATATTTAAGAGGTCCTGTCATGTTTTTTCTATTTTTTTCTATTACATTCTTTGTAACGGGAATAAAAGTGACACATTTTTTTTTTAAAGCAGTGTAAAAATAAAAAATAAAAGGTAAAATAAATAACAATTATAAAAAAAATGTAAATGTGCCCCGTCTCGTCAAACTCACGCACAGAAGCGAACGTGTAAGTGAAAACAGCATTTAAACCACACAATGTGAGGTATCGCCATGATCGGTAGAACGAGAGCAATAATTCTAACCCTAGACCTCCTTTGTAACTCAAAACATGCAACCTGTAGAATTTTTTAAATGTCGCTTATGGAGATTTTTAAGGGTAAAAGTTGGTCGCCATTCCATGAGCGGGCGCAATTTTGAAGCGTAACATGTTGGGTATCAATTTACTCTGCGTAACATTATTTTTCACAATATAAAAAAAATTGGGCTAACTTTACTGTTGTATTTTTTAATATAAAATTTTTTTATTTTTCCCCAAAAAAGTCTGCTGCGCAAATGCGGTGTGACATAAAGTATTGCAACGACCGCCATTTTATTCTCTAGGGCGTTAGAAAAAAAATATATATATATATAATGTTTGGGGGTTCTAAGTAATTTTCTAGTAAATAAAATGTTTTTAACTTGTAAACACCAAATCTCAGAAAGAGGCTCGGTCCTTAAGTGGTTAATACTTTGTGGCATATTCTCCAAAAGGGGCGGTACTGAGAGGCGGGTAGCGGGTGGAACTAAGGGACATTGCTCGGAGGTGGGTAGGGGGCGGAGACAAGAGGTGACTCAGAAGTTGGGAGTACCTGCACCTATTCTGTGAGCAAAATTCCCTGATAATAATAATATAATAATAATAATAATATAATAATAATGATCTATTTCAGTCACTCAGGTTAAAAACAGAGGATTTTGTTGCTACGTTTGTAAATACTGTACATGTAGAAGCAGCACTGCCGCATGAAGGCACCTCTGATAAGTGTTGTCCCATACCCTGGACTATCTGAGTTCCCAACTATGGGACATATATAGCAATTCACAAACAGAGAGCAGGCTCACCTAGAGGAAGCAACACCCCAGAAGTCCAGACATCTCCTTTACAAGACACCTGAAGACTCCCGGTGAATCCCAAAAAAAAAAAAAAAAAAATGGTGAGAGCCTCGATCTGCGGGTACATGTGAGCACCCCAATACACAACACAATAAAAGAGAGACCCCAGCACATTTTTAACCCCTTCAATACCGGGCACTTTCACCCCCGTCCTGCCCAGGCCAAATTTCAGCTCTGTCACATTTTGAATGACAATTGCTCGGTCATGTAACACTGTACACATATGATATTTTTATCCTTTTTCTTTCTTCACATAAATAGAGCTTTCTTTTGGTGATATTTAATCACTGCTGAGGTTTTTATTTTTTGCTAAATAAATAAAAAAAAGACTGAAAATTGTGAAAAAAACATTGTGTTTTAAAATTTTGCAAATAAATAATCTTTCTTCATAAATGTATTTCCTTATGTAATATGTATTGTATTCTGCTACATTTCATAGGTGAAAATAACCCAAATCAGTGTATATTATTTAATCTGTTATGTATTTATACATGGAGATCATATCCCCCCCTTATGTATTTATACATGGAGATCATATCCCCCTTATGTATTTATACATGGAGATCATATCCCCCCTTATGTATTTATACATGGTGATCATATCCCCCCCTTATGTATTTTTATGTGTTGATCATATCCCCCTTAATCTGAGGCGTATCATAATCTGAGGCGGATCATATCCCCCTAATCGCCTAGAGGCGATTCAGTTCGCATTGTGCGCTATACAAGTATTTCATTCATTCATTCATTCATAATCTCCTGTTCTCAAGAGAGAATACATTCAGTTCCTCTAATCTTTCCTCATAGCCGAGCTCCTCCATGCCTCTTATCAGTTTGGTTGCCCTTCTCTGCACTTTCTCCAGTTCCCCGATATCCTTTTTGTGAACTGGAGCCCAAAGCTGAACTGCATATTCCAGATGCAGTATAGACGTAGATTCACTCTACACAAATATTAGACAAGATGATGCCTTGGAGTCCGTGGAATGGGTCCTAAATGGATCATCAGAACTAGAAGGTAAACAAGAGAAATTTATTATCGAAGCCTTAGAACTGGTCATGAAGAGCAATTACTTTTGGCACGATAAATCGTACTTTCGCCAACATAAAGGCATATCAATGGGTGCAAAGTATGCACCTAGTGTGGCAAACATTTTCTTAAGTAAGTGGGAACAAGAATAGATCTATGACAAATTTAGGCCAGGCATAGCATTATATAAAAGGTATATCGATGATGTAATTATCCTGTGGAGGGGAACGGAGGAAGTCTTGAAAGGGTTCTTAGAGGAGATCAACCATGATCGATATCATATCTCCTTTTTAGTGGTATATAGACAAGCAGACCAACCTACACGCACCTTTTTTATAGATACGGAACACAATGGGTATATCCCCACATATAGTTGCCACCATCCCAGATGGCTAAGGGGTATACCCAAGGGCCAACTCATGCAGATTTGCAGAAATTGTAAGGATACAAAGGAGTACACAAAACAGGCAGAGGTGTTGACAGAGAGATTTGTGGCAAAAGGATATAAAGAAAATATAGTGAGAGAAGTAGGAAAACATTTGGAAGCAATGGACAGGAGGGAGATTGGGAAGGGTAAACCAAAAAAAGAGAATGAATTCAGTATGGGGTTAGTTTCTGATTATCACAGACAACACAAGGAATTTGAAATACAATATTTAAAAAATGGCCTATTCTTCTCCAAGACAACCCTCTGGCCAAGCTCCTACCAGCCAGGCCAGGGTTTGTCTACCAAAGAGCTCCCAATCTGAGGGATAGATTGGTGAAAAATGTACCTGGCCCTCCAAAAAGATTGGGAACTTTTCTGGACCATAAAGGGTTCTACACATGTGGGAGATGCCAAATGTGAAGCAGAATCAGAGAAAGACCCAAAAAAACTACCACATTCACATCCTTTGTTATCAAAAAAGAATATAAGATAAATAAACTGATAACATGCCAAAGTACATGCGTCACATATCTGCTGGTTTGTCCATGTGGCCTACAATATGTGGGCAGGACAACTATGTGTAAGGATTAGGGATAAGCTTCGAGTTTGAGTCGAACATGAGTTGACTCGAACATCAGCTGTTCGATCATTCGCCGAAGATCGAACATTATGGGGCATTCACACAAAATTAGAGTGGCGCATCACGCCCCATAATGCACTGCGTCATCGCAGTGCATTACTGGCTGATGATTGGCCAAGCATGCACTAAGACCCGCATGCTTTGGCCAATCACAGCGCTGTCAGCAAAGATGGCCAATTATGGCTCAGGGGGTTAAGTAAATGCCCCACACTATATAAGGCCGCCTGCACGTCAGCCTTGTGTACTGTATTGCTGGTGGAGAGAGAGAGAGAGAGTGTCATTTCATTTACTTTGAGAAGGCGGTTTATTCAGATAGCTAGATCTGACTGCAGACCATTCCCAGTGTACTGTTTCTAATATACTTCAGGCAGGCAGTTGATTCAGTTAGCTGCAGTGTATAAAATATATATACACACATATATATATATATATATATATATATATATATAAAAAGTAATACAAACAATTTATCAGTATATATCTGGGAATATCAGTATTAAAACAGCGCTTTAAAAAGAGTCCTTTATAGAAGCCATAATGTACGAAAAATCACTGAAAAGTGTGCGGATAAAGTGTCTATAGTGATCTAATCAGCGTTGCAAGGTGAGCAAAGTGTGCATATAGCATAATACTGTTTTATTTTTAAAAAAGTTCACACAACTCCATAAAATCACCCACTTCAATATATGCGTACATTATCTTAAAACAACATCAGCATTACAAAATCGTGTACTTCACCGAGTATTCCGGTCTCAGGACCATTCGCCAGTGTTCCACTGTGTACACTGTGTATCACTTCCTGGTCTGTGGTCAGCGGTGGAGCGCACACATCACTTCCGGTAGCGTCGTGTAGGCCACGCTCTGACGCGTTTCGTCACTTCCGACTTCAACCGAGGGCGTGGCTACACGACGCAAGCGGCCAATATACTGTATATACAACACTCCCTCTCCCCACCAGCCAATCATACAGCAACACAATGTCCGGCCCCCACGACGCTGCACATCGTCATGGAAACCGGACCAAAACAGCCTGATTGTCAATGCAGGGAGGAGATGTTCACATAAGCACAAACGATCGCCAAATCCATAGCGACCTAATAGTTACAAAAACCACGTGGGCATGGTGCCCCAAGCAGCACATGAAAGGAAAAGATATAACCTAAAAAACTTTGAATTACGATTAAAATTAACCTCAATTTATAAATAACTGCAGGAATAACCATAAGTACGGATAAAAAAGGAAGAAGGTAATCAAAACCATAAACATCACTTAATCCCTGTGTGTGTATATAGTACACAAACCGGGACTCTATATACACATTAAAAGTAACAAGGCTATCTCTCTAAAAGCAAAACCCTACTTGAACAAGGTCAGTGTATATATATTGTACATCAACCAACATAAATATATATATGTATACAAAGGATTAATGCATACACAACCTGCATCCCATATCACCCTGAGATGTGCGTCCCAGTAAACATGGAATAATAATTAAATAATATGGAGCCACCCCCCAGGGCTTTTTATCCTCTCTGTGAGGTGCCATTCAAAGTGGCATAAATTTTAGGGGCTTCCTACTAGTTGGATTCCTTTAACACAGAAAAAATCACAGGCGGAAAAGTAACATAGACACTACCAATATTTAAAATAAAAAATATTAAAAATATTTTGCAAATATTAAAAAATTATTTTTTTTTTTTTTTTTTTTTTTATAAACTACTGTAAATATTGTAAATTTACTTCTATTTAAAAGTTATCATTCTACGCTAGACAGAATAGTCATACCCATCAACTCATATCAAAAATAAATAATGCATAATGTGTCGGTACTAAGGTAAATGTAATTTCCAGACACCCATCGATGTCAATGAACTTCTATGTAAATATGATAATTATGTGTAAAAGTTGGTATGGGTAAGTATAGACCCTTCATAGAGGTAATGTAACAGTACGTACACAAGCCTCCATATCGTGGATGTCTTTATTAATCCATTCACTATACATAATACCCCACCGCCCAACTAGATATTACTAAAAAATTAAATTAAAATATTTCAACCTTAGAGGCCCAATCCAAAAGTTAATAGTCACTAATAAAGCAATTAATATCTAGGTCCACATTTAACCCCTTTGGAGTTAAAGTGTCGACCAAATATATGGAATGGAAATATTGAATGAAATATTTTAATTTAATTTTTTAGTAATATCTAGTTGGGCGGTGGGGTATTATGTATAGTGAATGGATTAATAAAGACATCCACGATATGGAGGCTTGTGTACGTACTGTTACATTACCTCTATGAAGGGTCTATACTTACCCATACCAACTTTTACACATAATTATCATATTTACATAGAAGTTCATTGACATCGATGGGTGTCTGGAAATTACATTTACCTTAGTACCGACACATTATGCATTATTTATTTTTGATATGAGTTGATGGGTATGACTATTCTGTCTAGCGTAGAATGATAACTTTTAAATAGAAGTAAATTTACAATATTTACAGTAGTTTATTAAAAAAAAAAAAAAAAAAAAAAAAATTTTTAATATTTGCAAATTATTTTTAATTTTTTTTATTTTAAATATTGGTAGTGTCTATGTTACTTTTCCGCCTGTGATTTTTTCTGTGTTAAAGGAGTCCAACTAGTAGGAAGCCCCTAAAATTTATGCCACTTTGAATGGCACCTCACAGAGAGGATAAAAAGCCCTGATGGGGTGGCTCCATATTATTTAATTATTATTCCATGTTTACTGGGACGCACATCTCAGGGTGATATGGGATGCAGGTTGTGTATGCATTAATCCTTTGTATACATATATATATTTATGTTGGTTGATGTACAATATATATACACTGACCTTGTTCAAGTAGGGTTTTGCTTTTAGAGAGATAGCCTTGTTACTTTTAATGTGTATATAGAGTCCCGGTTTGTGTACCATATACACACACAGGGATTAAGTGATGTTTATGGTTTTGATTACCTTCTTCCTTTTTTATCCGTACTTATGGTTATTCCTGCAGTTATTTATAAATTGAGGTTAATTTTAATCGTAATTCAAAGTTTTTTAGGTTATATCTTTTTCTTTCATGTGCTGCTTGGGGCACCATGCCCGCGTGGTTTGTGTAACTATTAGGTCGCTATGGATTTGGCGATCGTTTGTGCTTATGTGAACATCTCCTCCCTGCATTGACAATCAGGCTGTTTTGGTCCGGTTTCCATGACGATGTGCAGCATCGTGGGGGCCGGACATTGTGTTGCTGTATGATTGGCTGGCGGGGAGAGGGAGTGTTGTATATATATTGGCCGCTTGCGTCGTGTAGCCACGCCCTCGGTTGAAGTCGGAAGTGACGAAACGCGTCAGGGCGTGGCCTACACGACGCTACCGGAAGTGATGTGTGCGCTCCACCGCTGACCACAGACCAGGAAGTGATACACAGTGTACACAGTGGAACACTGGCGAATGGTCCTGAGACCGGAATACTCGGTGAAGTACACGATTTTGTAATGCTGATGTTGTTTTAAGATAATGTACGCATATATTGAAGTGGGTGATTTTATGGAGTTGTGTGAACTTTTTAAAAAATAAAACAGTATTATGCTATGTGCACAGTTTGCTTTATTTTTATGATAAACTTGGAGGACTGCTTGGGACTGCAACGCTAAGGGGATATATAGGAATTTTTACTATATCCAATGAAGTGACTACTCCTTAAGGCTTACCTTATCAGCAGTGTCTGGTGAGTTTAACCCCCGAGGGGGTATGCATTGCATGTGGTGAAGCACTCCCGGTTTATGGTGGAAGAAAGGTTGACAGCACTTTGATCACCTTGCAACGCTGATTAGATCACTATAGACACTTTATCTGCACATTAACCACTTTCAGACCGGACCATTTTGCTGGTAAATGACCAGAGGTCTTTTTACACTTTGGCACTGCGCTGCTTTAACTGGTAATTGCGCGGTCATGCAATGTTGTACCCAAACAAAATTTGCGTCCTTTTCTTCCCACAAATAGAGCTTTCTTTTGATGGTATTTGATTGCCTCTGCGATTTTTATTTTTTGCGATATAAACGTAAAAAGACCGCAAATTTTGAAAAAAAATGATATTTTCTACTTTTTGTTATTAGAAAAATCCAATAAACTCAATTTTAGTCATACATTTAGGACAAAATGTATTCAGCCACATGTCTTTGGTAAAAAAAAAGTCAATAATTGTATATTTATTGGTTTGCGCAAAAGTTGTCACATCTACAAACTAAGGTACGTTTTCTGGAATTTACGCAGCTTTTAGTTTACGACTGCCTATCTCATTTCTTGAGGTGCTAAAATGACAGGGCAGTACAAAACCCCCCCAAATGACCCCATTTTGGAAAGTAGACCCCCTAAGGAAATTGATAAGAGGCATGTTGAGCCCATTGAATATTTTATTTTTTTGCCTCAAGCGATTGAATAATGACAAAAAAAAAATTTTTTTTTTTTTTTTACACAAAGTTGTCACTAAATGATATATTGCTCACACATGCTATGGGCGTATGTGAAATGACACCCCAAAATAAATTCTGCTGCTTCTCCTGAGTACGGGGATACCACATATGTGGGACTTTTTGGGAGCCTAGCCGCGTACAGGGCCCCGAAAACCAAGCACCGCCTTCAGGCTTTCTAAGGGCGTCAATTTTTGATTTCACGCCTCACTACCTATTACAGTTTTGAAGGCCATAAAATGCCAAGATGGCACAAAACCCCCACAAATGACCCCATTTTAGAAAGTAGACACCCCAAGCTATTTGCTGAGAGGCATGTTGAGTCCATGGAATATTTTATATTTTGCCACAAGTTGCGGGAAAATTACAAACTTTTTTTTTTTTTTTTTTTTTTTCACAAAGTTGTCACTAAATGATATATTGCTCATGCATGCCATGGGCATATGTGAAATGACACCCCAAAATAAATTCTGCTGCTTCTCCTGAGTACGGGGATACCACATATGTGGGACTTTTTGGGAGCCTAGCCGCGTACGGGGCCCCGAAAACCAAGCACCGCCTTCAGGCTTTCTAAGGGCGTAATTTTTTGAGTTCACTTCTCACTACCTATTACAGTTTTGAAGGCCATAAAATGCCAAGATGGCACAAAACCCCCACAAATGACCCCATTTTAGAAAGTAGACACCCCAAGCTATTTGCTGAGAGGCATGTTGAGTCCATGGAATATTTTATATTTTGCCACAAGTTGCGGGAAAATTACAAACTTTTTTTTTTTTTCACAAAGTTGTCACTAAATGATATATTGCTCACGCATGCCATGGGCATATGTGAAATGACACCCCAAAATAAATTCTGCTGCTTCTCCTGAGTACGGGGATACCACATATGTGGGACTTTTTGGGAGCCTAGCCGCGTACGGGGCCCCAAAAACCAAGCACCGCCTTCAGGCTTTCTAAGGGCGTTACAGTTTTGAAGGCCATAAAATGCCAAGATGGCACAAACCCCCCCCCCCCAAATGACCCCATTTTAGAAAGTAGACACCCCTAAATTTAGGGGTACACTAGTGAGACTAGGTAATAAATGGCGGGTGCCCTGAAACTATAAAAAAATAACTAACCAACCAGCGTCACCTGTAACAGTTATATGGTGATCACTGGTGAAAGGGTTAACTAGGGGGCAATCAGGGGGCTTTATGCGGTAGTATATGGGGGTCCCTGGCGCTATAAAAAGCTGCGGCGAACCTAAATACCTACCTGCCTAACTAGCGTCACCTGTGACACTAATACAGCGATCAGAAAAACGATCGCTTATTAGGCTGGGTTCACACTGGAGCGATGCGGGAACGCCACGAATGCGCGGCGGGTTCCCGCATCGCATGCCTCCCGGCGGCAGTTCACACTGCCCTATGCGAACTGCTGGGAGTGTCAGTGAAATGTTAATGACACCCCCAGATCAGTTCGCATATCGCAGTGCGATCTGCAAACTTGGATCGCATGGTGTGAACACCCATGCGATCCGATTCTGCTGCGGACCAAAAAAAGGGTCCCGTGCGAGTTTGCGGCGGGTGCGACACGAATTCAGCCATACTATCTGTATAGCTGAACTCGAATCGCACAGAGATCGGATGTGATTTGCACTGCAGTGCGGTGCGAATCACATCCGTTCTCATAAACCGCTGCAATGTGAACCCAGCCTTAGTGACACTGGCGACGGGGGGTGATCACGGGGTTAAACCTTTATTGGGGGGGTTAGGGGGGTACCTTAGAACTAAAGGGGGCTAACCCTAACTGCCCTAACAGTTATTAGTCACAAATGACACCTGCCGGGTGATCAGGGGGTTAAACCTTTATTAGGTAATAAATGGCGGGTGCCCTGAAACTATAAAAAAATAACTAACCAACCAGCGTCACCTGTAACAGTTATATGGTGATCACTGGTGAAAGGGTTAACTAGGGGGCAATCAGGGGGCTTTATGCGGTAGTATATGGGGGTCCCTAGCGCTATAAAAAGCTGCGGCGAACCTAAATACCTACCTGCCTAACTAGCGTCACCTGTGACACTAATACGGCGATCAGAAAAATGATCGCTTATTAGGCTGGGTTCACACTGGAGCGATGCGGAAACGCCGCGAATCCGCGGCGGGTTCCCGCATCGCATGCCTCCCGGCGGCAGTTCACACTGCCCTATGCGAACTGCTGGGAGTGTCAGTGAAATGTTACTGACACCCCCAGATCAGTTCGCATATCGCAGTGCGATCTGCAAACTCGGATCGCATGGTGTGAACACCCATGCGATCCGATTCTGCTGCGGGCCAAAAAAAGGGTCCCGTGCGAATTTGCGGCGGGTGCGGCGGGTGCGGCGGGTGCGGCGAATGGCTGAACTCGAATCGCACAGAGATCGGATGTGATTTGCACTGCAGTGCGGTGCGAATCACATTCGTTCTCATAAACCGCTGCAATGTGAACCCAGCCTTAGTGACACTGGCGACGGGGGGTGATCACGGGGTTAAACCTTTATTGGGGGGGTTAGGGGGGTACATTAGAACTAAAGGGGGCTAACCCTAACTGCCCTAACAGTTATTACAGTCACAAATGACACCAATGCAAAAAAAAAAAAAAAAAAAAAAAAAAATGACATTGGTGTCACTGTGACTGGGGGGCAGGGGTAATTGGGGGGGTGATCGGGGGGTAAAGGGGGGGTGTGAGTGTGCCTGGCATGTTCTACTGTGTGTGGGATGTGTTGGTGCAACTCACTGATCCGCTCTCCTCCGTGTCGGAACGAAAAATACCGACACGGAGGAGAGAATACATCACTTCCTCTCCTGTGTTTACATTACAGGAGAGGAAGTGATGTCACCGGGGATTTCCATTCGTCGGGAGCGATCGCGAGGGGGTGGCCATGAATGAATGGCCGTCCCCTCGTCCGGGATCGCTCCCGAACGAAAACC
The DNA here is from genome assembly GCF_037356315.1 of Lithobates pipiens. Taxonomy (NCBI): domain Eukaryota; kingdom Metazoa; phylum Chordata; class Amphibia; order Anura; family Ranidae; genus Lithobates; species Lithobates pipiens. The sequence goes on from NW_027507914.1 coordinate 748,361, forward strand.
GACCGCCGCAGGCACCGGGCGGGGGCCCGATCGGGCCCCCGACCCGCGGGAGGCAAAGGACGTACATATATGTGCTTATGCCTGCCCGTGCCATTCTGATGACGTACATCGGCGTGAGGCGGTCGGCAAGTGGTTAAGAACTTTTCAGTGATTTTTCGTACATTATGGCTTCTATAAAGGACTCTTTTTAAAGCGCTGTTTTAATACTGATATTCCCAGATATATACTGATGAATTGTTTGTATTACTTTTTTTATATATTTTTATTATAACTCTTTAACGGCTGCTATTATTGTCCGGACTGCTGGGTTTTAATATACTCAGCAGTTATTATCTAGTATATTGTGGTTCTAGCATTATTATTATTATTATTATTATATATGCAGGCATCTGCATAAAAAGTAGTATATATATATATTTGTTTCGTTTGCGTGTGTGCGTTCACCATCTTGGTGAGTGCATACACGTAGGTATATATATATAATTTTGGGAGGTGTGTGAAGGTCTTAGTTTGGCGCAGAGAGGTATATGATAGGCCGTTTTAAAATATACCTGTTGTTTATATATATATATATATATATATATATATATATATATATATATATATATATATATCCACTGCATTCCAATCTAGCCAAGCCTATATCTGACTGTAGGCCATTGCTGGTGTACGTTTTCAAATACGTTTTCAAATACACTTTCAGGCAGGCAAGTGATTCAGTGATCTGCAGTGCATAAAATATATATACTGTCTCCTACATATATATCCACTGTATTCTAGTCTAGCCAAGCCTATATCTGACTGCAGGCCAATGCTGGTGTACGTTTTCAAATACACTTTCAGGCAGGCAAGTGATTCAGTGATCTGCAGTGCATAATATATATACTGTATATGCTGTCTCCTACATATATATCCACTGCATTCTAGTCTAGCCAAGCCTATACCTGACTATAGGCCATTCCTGGTGTACGTATTCAAAGACACTTTCAGGCAGGCAGGCCAGGCAGGTGATTCAGTGATCTGCAGTGCATAATGATATATATATATATATACAGTCTCCTATATATCTATCCCCTGCATTGTAGTCTAGCCAAGCCTATACCTGACTACAGGCCATTCCTGGTGTACGTTTTCAATGAAATTTTTAGGCAGGCGATTCAGTGATCTGCAGTGCATAAAGATATATATATATACACAGTCTCCTACATATATATCAACTGCATTCTAGTCTAGCCAAGCCTATACGTGACTGCAGGCCATTCCTGGTGACATTTTTCTAGTAAACTTCAGGCAGTGTTTTGATTATCTAATTTTACAGCATGTATGCAAGGCTAACAAATAAAGGCAGATGCTCACAGGCCACTAAAAGAGGGCAAGCAGACTCTGTGTCTACAGCCAACAGTGCTGGTCGTGGACACGGTGCATCTTCAGCACGTGGCTGTGTGGCACGCTTGTCCTTTTTTTCTACAGCTGGCCGCGTTGAGCTACAACATTCAGAAGAGTTGGTAGAGTGGATCACAAAGCCCTCCTCATCCTCCTCATCCTCTGTCACCCAGGCTAAGACAAGTTTGGTTGCCAATGCAGCTGCCAAAGTGGCCTATTCCATCTTCTCAATGGCATCTGTCTCTCCTTCCCTAGCCCCACCATCATGTCCTGAGGAGTTCCCTGAAATGTTCGACCACAGTGTCAGGTACATGCTGCAGGAGGATGCACAGCGTTTTGAAGGCCCTGATGATGGTACCCAGGTTGATGATGAAGGCAGTAACATGTGCCCAGAAAGAGGGGTGCCCAAGAAGGACAAGAAACCATATGTCTGAAGCATATAAAGCATGGCCAAAACAGCAGCTGCTTGGGCACCACATGCTTGACCAGACATATGTCGAGCTTCCATGCAGTCTGTTGGCAACAGTACTTAAAAGACCCACACCAAAGAACAAGGCAGACCTCTCCTTGCTCCTCATCAGCTGGGATCTCCAACCCCACTACACCTTTAGTCCTCTCAGAGACCTGCACTGAGAGGCATGAAGGTGTAGAATTATGTGTCCAAAGCACTTGCGGGAAATCTGCTAGCGGTACACCAACATTCGATTGTAGAAGGCAAATTTCCCTACCCCAGTTGCTAAACCATTGAAAGAAATTCGGTCCCCGCCATCCACAAGCTCAGCGGCAGAATGCTAGTTTGGCTAAATTGCTAGCACGCCAAATGCTGCTTTTTCAGCTGGTACACTATGCCCCTTTTCGAGAATCTGTGGAATGTGCAGTACCTCAGTGGCAGGTTCCTAAACGCCATTTTTTTTCGGAAGGCCATTCCGGCTCTCTACCAGCATGTGAAAGGCAATGTCTTGGCCTCGTTGGACAGGGCGGTCAGCGGCAAGGTGCATATTACTGCTGACTCATGGTCTAGCAGGCATGGACAGGGATGTTACCTTTCTTTAACAGCGCACTGGGTAACTCTGCTGGCAGCTGGGAAAGATACAGGACAGGTTGCAGTAATGTTGGGGCTTGTTCCACCACCACTCCTCCAAAATACTGACAGTGGTGATTCTGCCATCCCTCTCTCCTCCACCCCCTCCTCTTCTTCTTCCTCTATGGCCTCTTGCAGATTTGACCTCGGAACCAGCGGGGCTCCGTAGGCGTTCTAGGGGCTACGCAAGCACAAAAAGATGCCACATGGTGCTTGAGTTGGTCTGCTTAGGGGACAGGAGCCACACTGGGGCAGAGATTCTGGCAGTTCTGCAGGGGCAGGTTCAGAGGTGGTTAACGCCATGCCAGCTTCTGGCAGGAATGGTGGCTTGCAACAATGGCACCAACCTCCTCTCCCCCCTCCGACAGGGACACTTGACCCATGTTCCACGTTTAGCTCAGGTCCTTAATTTTGTGGTGCAGCAGTTCTTGTGCAGGTACATGGCTTACAGGATCTCCAGAGGAAGGCCAGGAAAGTCTGTGGGCATTTCCACCGGTCATATAATGCCAGTGCTCGGCTGGCTGACCTTCAAAAGGAATGCAACCTGCCCAAGAACCGCCTCATCTGTGACATGCCCACCAGGTGAAACTAAATGTCTTTCCACGCCAGTGGCTAATGATCAAGGATGCATGCACTGTCCTGTCACCATTTGAGGAGGCCAGGATGATGGTGAGCAGTGACAGTGCATGCATGAGTGATACTGTCCCTCTTGTCTTCCTGTTGGAGCACATGCTGTGTGTAATAATGGACAGGGCACTTGAGGCAGAACAGAGGGAGGAAGAGGAGGACTTCCATACCTCTCAAGGCCCCCTTTATCCAGACAATATTCCTGCAGGCCCACCTATCACACAGAAAGAAGAGGAGGAGGCGGAGGAGGAGGAGGATTGTGTCAGAATGGAGGTGGAGCCTGGCACTCATCATCAGCAGCAGTCTTCAAGAGATCGTTTTCAGTCCCCAGAAACCCATGGACTTGTACGTGGCTGGGAGGAGGTGGCTGCTGATCATGATGTCCTTAGTAGGGATGAGCCGAACACCCCCCTGTTCGGTTCGCACCAGAACCTGCGAACAGACCTAAACTTCATGTGAACTTTAGAACCCGATTAATGTCTATGGGACTCGAACATTCACAATCTAAAGTGCTCATTTTAAAGGCTAATATGCAAGTTACTGTCCTAAAAAATGTTTGGGGACCTGGGTCCTGCCCCAGGGGACATGGATCAATGCAAAAAAAAGTTTTAAAAACGGCCGTTTTTTCAGGAGCAGTGATTTTAATAATGATTAAAGTGAAACAATAAAAGTGTAATATTCCTTTAAATGTGGTACCTGGGGGGTGTCTGTAGTATGCCTGTGAAGGGGCGCATGTTTTCCGTGCTTAGAACTGTCCCTGCACAAAGTGTCATTTGTGCAAGAAAAAAAGTCTTTTAAAATCACTTGCGGCTATATTGTCGGCTCCCCGTAATACAGAGAACACTCAATGAGTGCTCTCTGTATTAGCCGACAATTCATTCATTCATTGATAAAAAAAAAAAAAAGCATGGAGGTTCCCCTAAATTCAATTACCAGGCCCTTCAATTACCAGGCCCCCCTTGACGTGGGGGTCCCCCTAAATATCCATACCAGACCCTTCAGGTCTGGTATGGATATTAAGGGGAACCCCGCATCAAATAAAAAAAAAATTGACGTGGGGGTCCCCCTAAAAATCCATACCAGACCAGCCCCACCCCTGTTTGAAATGGTAAGGGGGTACAAAAGTACCCCTACCATTTCACAAAGAAAGTGTAAAAATGGTTAAATAAGACAAACACACTTTTGAAAAATTCCTTTATTAAAAAAAAAAAAAAAAAAAAAAATAAAAGATTCCAGCGGTGCTAATCCACTCTTGCTATCCAGCGATGGATGATCATATCCAGCGATGGGGGATCTCTCAGTCCAGCGCTGTCCATACACTCCAGAGACACTGCAGGGATCCCAGCGCTGACGTTTCTTATATTAGGAGGGCGGGGCCACCCGTCACCTGACCCCACCCCCTCTGACGCTGGTGAGAGAAGCCAGGGGTTCCCCAGTGACGTATGGGTGACCCCACCCCCTCTGATGTAACGCAGGTTTCCGACTTTCAAACATCCAACTTACAAACGTCTCCTACTTGCAAACGGAAGGAGACAACAGGAAGTGAGATTATATCTACCCCTAGGAAGGGAAATTCTTCCTGTAAGCCCCTGTACACACGGTTGGACATTCCGACAACAAAATCCATCAGTTCGGAACATGATGACGTTCGTTCGTTGCGACGGGACTACGTTGCAACTAGTAGCCAATAGCTTTGGTCTCGTAATTTGATCTGAGCATGCGTGGCACTTTGTCCGATCAGAATTTTCTAAAAAACTATCAAAGTCCCATCGGATCATGTTGTCAGAAAATTTTATATCCATCTCTCAAACTTTGTTGGTCGGACATTCCGATGGAAAAAGTCAGATGTAGCCCAAACATGGACGGATTTTCTGACAACTTGGTTAGATCATTTAATTTTAACTTTAATCATTTCAATCACATTAGATCTATCCTTGAATAGGAACCATGTACTGTGGAAAATAAGGTGTAATCCCTCTCTTGAGGGTGGAGGATACACCAAATATCTATCAGGTGATGGGAATCCTAATCCGGCCCCAAGCTCTTAGAGACAAGGCAGAAGAGCCCCTGGAGGAGTCCCTCAATGGTGAGGTTGAGGTCGCCCCAGGGCCGGTGCTACCACTAGGCAAACTAGGCAGCTGCCTAGGGCATCCGGCCGCTGGTGTTCCTACTCCCTCTCTCCCTCAGCAACTAACTTAACAAGCAGCTGCTCTGCTCCGGAGTCCCTCCATACAGTACCAGAGGCACCAGTGCAGCGGCGGCGGGGTACTGTATTCATTAAGGAAAGGAAACATCCCCTGCGCCGCTGCGCTGATGATGATGACAGTGCCTGATGATCACAGTGCCAGTGAGTGTGACCTGTGTCTGTACCACCATACGCGGTCACATCACCACCGTCTCTGATGTTCCCTAGTGGCGGCAGTGAGAAGAGGAGGGGAGAGAGCCCGGACAAAGAGCAGCGCCGGCCGGCCGGCCCTGAAGTGGTCGCCTGCAGAATATATGGAAGTGGAACCAGCCGGGGCGGATGAGATGGAAGCCCCGGCTGCATGTAAGTTCAGGATTGGTGCCATTTCCCCGCCCTCTTCCTCCTGGACCGTCGGCATAGTTAGTGAGGACAGACAGCAGCGCCGCTCTGCTCAGAGTGAGATTACAAGAGCACTCGTACAGGTAGTGGAAAAACAGTAACCTGAATTTAAAAAAAAAAACTTTTTCTGCTGTCAGGTTTATATTTTATTATGTACAGAGGGGGATAGAGGTGTGGGGGGTTGGCACAGAGAGGAACTGAACTGCTGGGGGGGGGGGGGGGCAGAGGAGAAAAGTTATGTGTGTATGTGGGGGGTGGGGGTTACAGAGGGAAACTAATGTGTGTGGGGGGCAGAGGGAAATATGTGTGTGTGGGGGGGAGACAGATGGGAAGATGTGTGGGGGGAGAGGGGAATATATGTTTGTGGGGGGGGGGGACAGAGGGGAACATATGTGTGGGGGGGAGACAGAGGGGTATATGTGTGTGGGGGGGTCAGAGGGGAATATATGTGTGTGGGGGGGTCAGAGGGGAATATATGTGTGTGGGGGGACAGAGGGAAACATATGTGTGGGGGGGGGCAGAGGGGAACATATGTGAGGGGGGGAGGAGGTTAACGAGGGGAACAGAAGGGGGGGTACAGAGGGGAACATATCTGTGGGGGGGGGGCAGAGGGGGACATATGTGAGGGGGGGAGGAGGTTAACGAGGGGAACAGATGTGTGGGGGGAGGTTACAGAGGGGAACAGAAGGGGGGGTACAGAGGGGAACAAATGTGTGTGTGGGGGGGACAGAGGTGGGGGGTACAGAGGGGAACAGATGTGTGGCATACAGTGGGGAACACAGGTGCAGGGGGGTAAAAAAGGTAAACATATGTGTGGGGAGGCTACAGAGATAAACAGAGTTGTGAGGGGGGTGGGGTGCAGCGGGGAAGGATGTTCAGGGGATTGATGAAGCAATTGAGGTGATCTGAGTTGCTGAAAATACAGGAATTGGGGTGATTTGAGGTGTGCAGGGTCAAACTAGGCAGCCGCCTAGGGCCCCCTGGCCGCTGGTGTTCCCACTCCCTCTCTCCCTCTCTCCCTCAGCAACTAACTTAACAAGCAGCCGATCTGCTCCGGAGTCCCTCCATACAGTATCAGAGGCGCCAGTGCAGTTCAAGTTCACCTTTGTGAAAAAATAATAAATGCAGATCTTTTTGCAAAAAGGTAAAAAAATGTGCATTTATTATTATTTTAGTCATTGTCGGTGTATCTGTCTGCTCATACAGACAGGCAGTTACACAGCTAGCCTGTCTGTATACTACTCTAGCCTGTCCACATATCTGTGTACCATGTCTGGCGCAAGGAAGCGAGCCGGTACCACCACTATTTGTCTTCAGGCCAGGTCCAGAGGCACAGGTATGGGCCTGTGCTTCAAAGCTGAAGAAAAGGTGGAGAGCTGCTGCAAAAATCTCCCCCCCACCATCTCCACCACATACCTGAGCAGGGAAAAGGGGTGGAGTCAGGGGCAGAGCTAATGGGGGGCGCCAAAATGAGGTTTCGCCTAGAGTGTCAAAAATCCTTGCACCAGCCCTGGGTCGCCCCCAATTATTAGTGTTCCTTCAGTGAACGAGGCCAGGGCGTCCAGACATGCATCGAGGGCTGAAAGTTGGACTACATTTGGCAGATACAGGTTTGCTAGGGTAAAGGTTTGAGAGTGAAGAGATCCTTTGACAAAAAGGTATCTACCCTCATTATCCGCGTGGAGGTCAATCAGCTGCCAAGGTACTGTTTTGGCTAGAAGGATACACGTGCCTTTGAAGTTGGAGTTGGGCGAAGTACTGTGGTATGCTATCGGGAAGTGTTTGTTAATAAAGTTTTGGAATTTGATCTGATCTGAAATGGGTCTCTTGTAAGAAGACTACGTGGGGCTTTTGTCTCCACAGTTCTGTGAGGCAGCTAGTTCTATTTTTGGGAATGTTCAAGCACTTAACATTCCAGGAGATAAATTTTAGAGTCATGTTGATGGGATAGGACTGGATTGCCAGACTCTGCCGAAGCCCCAATAAGGGAGAAGCGTCAAGAGAAGAAGAGGTAAGGTAGAGGGGGAAGCTTGAGGGGACGGGAGAGAGGAAAGGAGAGCTCAAAAGACTACCCAAAGGGCCTAGAAGAAGGAAAAAGAGGAGAAAGTAGTAGTGAGGGGTTAAACTAAGTCTCCGATTGGAGAGTTACTACCCTCTGGGCAGTAAGGGCCTATTGGGGGAAGAGGTAAGGCGCTTCAGGGGGACAGGCCCCAGTGGTACAGTGCCCTCCAGACAGCTCACTGTCTGTCTTGGTCGCAATTGGGCCCTATAGTGAATGTGTACTTCCTATATAGTGTTACCCTTTTTCCCCCGAAAATAAGACCAAGCGTGATTGTCGGTGATGGATGCGATATAAGCCCTACCCCCCAAATAAGAGCTACCCTGTTTCCCCAAAAATAAGCCCTACCCTGAAAATAAGACCTACAAGGACTTTAACCAGGGCTTATTTGGGGGATAGGGCTTATATTGCAGCCATCACCAACAATCATGCTAGTTTTTTTTTTCGGGGAAACAGGGGAGTTCTTAATAAGAGAAAGGCAATGTGGCAGATTGAACAAAGAAAAAGTAAAACATTTAACTATTCTATAACACAAACAAGATGAAGCCCCATTATGTAATGGTAACAGGTAATAGCCCAACACAATTAAATTGCACTCTGAAAACCAGAATCAGCAACCGAGCCCGCCTCCAGGTCCCAAAGGAACAGTTCCCACCACCCCAGCCCACCCTTTGGTTGTCTGTGCAGCCTATCAAAGTGTTGGAGAGACCGCTCCCCACTAACCTGGGTGGTAATGTTGAGGTGTGTTCTATCGTTAGGAGGTTCTGGTAGGAGTGGCCTCGGTGTCCGCCTATAACCAGTTTGGTCCATGGGGAGGGCGTGTTCCAGTTGGTCAGCTCTGTGGTGTGCCTCCCAGTGTGACCAGTGGTTTAGTTCCAGTTGAGTTGTTGGCTTGCTCCTCGGAGTCTAAGCTTGTAAGCTTGCAGTGAGGGCACCGAGGTCAGACCATGTGTGTGGCCAATGGGTAGGTTCCCCCTCTCAGAGTGCAGTGGCCCAACGTGTATGTATGGGTCTAAAAGTGTGGTGTGGGTCCCCTACAACTCAATGGTCCTCAAGGGTCCCGTGGTGGAGAACGTCAACCCCTTTTAATTCATCTATAATGTTTACATTCCCAGACCTCGTCCCATCTGGCTTTCCAGGACACCCAAAACAACATATAACAAACTGAGCCAAATTGCGTCCCTAGTAAACATTGTTGAGCGCAGCATGCCTTCTTATCAGTTGTATAATGAGTAACATAGATGGGACCGCAGGGAGTACAACCACCCCTCGGTACTCCCTCCACTCCGGGACACAGGGCTGGACTGGGACAGAAATTTGGCCCTGGACTTCATCCAGGCCGGCCCACATACATTTTGAGTGTCCCATCAGCACTCCCTTACATCAGAGTGTCCCATCACCAGCCCCCTTACATCAGAATGTCTCATCTACTCTCCCATACATCAGAGTGTCCCATCAGCACCCCTTACATCAGAGTGTCCCTTCAGCACCCCCTTACATCAGAGTGTCCCATCACCAGCCCCCTTACATCAGATTGTCCCATCAGCATCCCCCTTACATCAGAGTGTCCCATCACCAGCCCCCTTACATCAGAGTGTCTCATCAGCAGCCCCCTTACACCGGAGTGTCCCATCAGCACCATCTTACATCAGAGTATCCCATCACCAGCCCCCTTAAATCAGAGTGTCCCATCAGCACCCCCTTACATCAGAGTGTCCCATCACCAGCCCCCTTACATCAGAGTGTCCCATCACCAGCCCCCTTACACCGGAGTGTCCCATCACCAGCCCCTTACATCAGAGTGTCCCATCACCAGCCCCCTTACATCAGAGTGTCCCATCACCAGCCCCCTTACATCAGAGTGTCCCATCAGCAGCCCCCTTACACCGGAGTGTCCCATCAGCAGCCCCTTACATCAGAGTGTCCCATCACCAGCCCCCTTACATCAGAGTGTCCCATCACCAGCCCCCTTACATCAGAGTGTCCCATCAGCAGCCCCCTTACACCGGAGTGTCCCATCACCAGCCCCCTTACACCGGAGTGTCCCATCAGCAGCCCCCTTAGACCGGAGTGTCCCATCAGCACCATCTTACATCAGAGTGTCCCATCACCAGCCCCCTTAAATCAGAGTGTCCCATCAGCACCCCCTTACATCAGAGTGTCCCATCACCAGCCCCCTTACATCAGAGTGTCCCATCAGCAGCCCCCTTACACCGGAGTGTCCCATCAGCACCATCTTACATCAGAGTGTCCCATCACCAGCCCCCTTACATCAGAGTGTCCCATCAGCACCCCCTTACATCAGAGTGTCCCATCACCAGCCCCCTTACATCAGAGTGTCCCATCACCAGCCCCCTTACACCGGAGTGTCCCATCAGCACCAGCTTACATAAGAGTGTCCCATCACCAGCCCCCTTACATCAGAGTGTCCCATCACCAGCTCCTTACATCAGAGTGTCCCATCACCAGCCCCCTTACATCAGAGTGTCCCATCAGCAGTCCCCTTACACCGGAGTGTCCCATCAGCACCACCTTACATCAGAGTGTCCCATCAGCACCCCTTACATCAGAGTGTACCATCAGCACCCCTTACATCAGAGTGTCCCATCAGCACCCCTTACATCAGAGTGTCCCATCAGCACCCCCTTACATCAGAGTGACCCATTACCAGCCCCCTTACATCAGAGTGTCCCATCAGCACTCCCTTACATCAGAGTGGCCCATCAGCACTACCTTACATCAGAGTGGCCCACTGAGCCATTGGCCCACCGGGAAACTCCCGGTAGTCCCAATGGCCAGTACATGCTTGCCGGGACAACAAAACTGTTAACCCAGGCTGGATCCCCAACTCAGAAGAGAAGGGCAGAGACTCCCCACGAGCTCCCATCCCACATCACTGATTTCATACATTTCCCTGTATATCCCCTAATTATTAAAAAAAATAAAGGGGGGGGAGGGTTGGTGAGAGGGTGGGGTATGGGGAAAAAAAGGGGGGGGAGGAAGAGAGAGAAAGAAAAAAATAAATAAATACAATCCCAGCTTTGTAATTTATAAAGAGGGAAGGTGGACTCTGTCCTCTAGAAAAGTCCCACAATGGGTTCAAGCCAAATTCTATTACCGGTCTGTCATCAGGAGGCCTGACTGATTCCAGGTGGGCCTCAGACCTTCGGCATCCAAGGCTACGGGACAATAGTCCACGTATTGGCTCACACGTGAAATGGTTTTGTCCCGGGTTAGGGATCTGTATTTAACTTTCCCCTTCTCCTTAAAAAAAAAAATAAAAAAAATAAAAAAAAAGGAGGGCAACATCATCAAACACAAACCGGGCCACTTCATTCCTGAAATAGGAGAGTCCAGGGCTCCCTCTGTGGATAGTCTTCATTCTCAGGGGTCAGGGAAAGAAGTCAACTGATATTATATAACACATTGTTGGACCCAGTAAGGGAAGCTTACGGTTCATTGTCCTGTGGAGCCTGCGATCTTCTCCGCTTTGTCCTGCAGTTCCGCCACGGGCATTGGGGTCTGGCTGGCGGGATTGCTGGGTGATTCCCACCGTCCGGGGGGAGGACAAAGGCTAGCCAGTTGGGTATGTCCACTATTGGTAATCCAAGGGAGCCTAGAAATGCAGGAACCTCCGTGGAGTGCCAGAGAATGTAAGACCGGCCCCCCTTACGGGCAATTAGGTGAAATGAGTGACCCCATTTATAGGTGATCCCTTGTTCCAGGAGCTTATCCAGCAAAGGCTTCATGCATTGCCACATCTGAAGGGTCCTCGAGGAGACGTCAGGCAAAAGGGTGATCTGGGCGCCATCAAAGACAATGGGTCCCCTTCGCCATGCTCTCTGGAGGATGTCCTCTTTAATAGGGTAGCTGTGGAGGCAGCAAAGGACGTCTCTGGGTCTGTTGTCTGTTGAGCTCCTCTGGTCTAGGGTTCTGTGGACCCTGCCAATAGCAATCGAAGTTCCAGATTGGTGCTCTAAGCAGTTATTGAAGATGGCAATAATGGTCATTTTGAGATCCTCCTGTCCGGTCGCCTCCGGCAACCCACGGATGCAGATATTGCGCCTGCGGTTGCGGCTTTCCAGATCATCCATGAGAAGTTGCAATTGGGCGATCTGGTCTGTGATGTCCCCTTGTGCAGCCTGAAGCCCCGCCATGTCTTGCCGCAGGGCTGCGGTGCCAGTTTCCAGAACAGTGATTCTGGCCGCCGTATGCGTGGCTTCCCCTTTGAGTCCTGCAATTTCGCTACAAAGCGCTGATTCAATTCTGGAGGCCATTGACTCCAGGTCCTCTCTCGTGGGCAGTTTTTGCAATAGGGCCCATATGGCTTGGTCTGTGCTAAGCCCCACTGGCGGTCTGTGCATTGCTGATGTCCCTGTGTTAGCTTGCACTGCAGACTGTGACCGCGGCGTGGGGGATAATGGCGCGCTGGAAGCCCCGGGAGACCCACTGCAAAGCTTCACCATGATCCCCCTCTGGGCTGTCTATCAGGGCCAGGGACAATGCAGGGAGAAAGGTCACTGGAAGGGGAGAACGGAGGCAAGTCATTACCTTGAGAGAGTTCTCCCTCTCCTCCGGCAGGCAAGCTGGGTCCCGTGCCTGTAGCTGGAGTCTGCGCCATCTTGGCTGGATCGGGCGTGGAGGCCGGTGGCTGTAGCGGGACCAGATACCTCTCCATTCGCTCGGGGAGGACACCGGATGATAGTCTTTCTTTCTCTGCTGTACTGGAAGGTCGGGGAAGTGAAAATGTGGGGTTAGCCTGTGACAATGAGCCACTGGAGGGCCGCGGATCGGGAGCCTAGAGCCGATGCGTCCTCACAGTTCCATGCCGAGACCACGCCCCGACATTATTATTTTTTATATAACATGTTCTGTGCAATTTGCGCTTTAACAGCTTTGTGACCAGCAAATAAACATGTTTTCTTTCATATGTCTTTTGACTGCGTTTCAATTCCTCATATTATGGTGAAAATGTGTAATTTTTTAGTAGTTAAAAAAAAATGGTCACATGACCAAAATCAGGTATTGGTATTTGGTATCGGCGAGTACGTGATGTCAAGTATCGGTACTCGTACTCGGTGTCCAAAAAGTGGTATCGGTGCATCCCTAATATAAATATATGTGTATATATATATATATATATACAGTGCCTTGCGAAAGTATTCGGCCCCCTTGAACTTTTCAACCTTTTGCCACATTTCGGGCTTCAAACATAAAGATATAAAATTTTTATTTTTTGTGAAGAATCACCAACAAGTGGGACACAATTGTGAAGTGGAACGAAATCTATTGGATTTTTGAAACTTTTTTAACTAATAAAAAAATGAAAGTGTAATGGCACACGCCAGGGATGCCCCCTCTCGCCCTTATTGTTTGCTCTATGCGTGGAACCCCTGGCGGCGTCCATTAGGCGGAACCAGGACATCAGGGGCATCCCGGTCAGAGATAAGGAATTCAAGGTTTCGCTGTTCGCGGATGATGTGATCCTCACCCTGACCCAGCCTCTGGTTTCCCTGCCCAATTTACACAAAGAGCTCGATCGCTACAGTGCCCTATCGGGTTATAAAATCAATGCCTCAAAATCAGAAGCCCTCCCAGTAAACATCCCACCCCTGGAGGTGGATCGTCTACGATCTGCTTTCCCATACCATTGGAAAACCTCCTCATTGAAATATCTGGGGATACATATTACCCCGACATTTCCCTCCCTATACCAGGCAAACTTCCCGCCCCTGTATGGCACCGTCAGGCAACTGCTTTCCCGGTGGCGGAAAATGACCAGTTACACTTACCGGTAACGTCTTTTCTAGGAAATCTTCCAGGACGGCACACCTGAGAGATGACTGGTCCACCTGACAGGAAACACAATCAACAACGAATTTAAAAGTCCCCACCCCTCCCTCAGACCCTCAGTTATGGTAAAGAAAATCCCACACCAGTGTCAGAGGGAACATTCTGTGAAGAATTAATCTATCACACCAATAAAACAAGGGTAGGGAGTAGGCCTGCCGTCCTGGAAGATTTCCTAGAAAAGACGTTACCGGTAAGTGTAACTGGTCATTTTCTCCAGTCATCTTCCAGGACGGCACACCTGAGAGGATAAGCAAGAAGTTCAGGCCTACCTTTAGGGCGGGACAACCGCTTGTAGGACCTTCCTGCCAAATGCCAAATCCTGAGGGGACAACAGCTCCACTCTGTAGTGCCTCAGAAATGTTCTATGGCTCGTCCATGTTGCTGCTCTGCAGATCTGGTCAATTGAGGCGCCTGCCCTCTCTGCCCAGGAGGTCGCTAGCGATCTAGCTGAATGCGCCTTAAGGCGGGTTGGTACTGGTTTACCTGCCTGTCTATAAGCTATGGATATGGTCTGTCTAACCCATCTAGCTATCGTAGATTTAGATGCTTGAAGACCCTTTTTCTTCCCTGAAAAAGTGACCAATAAATGACTGGATCTCCTAAAGTCTTTCACCCTTTCTAAATAGACTAGGAGACAACGCCTGACATCTAAGAAATGAAATCTTTCTTCTTCCTTATTCTTAGGATTCTGGCAAAAGGACGGGAGAATAATCTCCTGTGTTCTGTGAAATAATGAAGCTACCTTTGGCAAATAAAGAGGATCCTGAGTGAGGATTACCCTATCCTCTAGGATGCGCAAAAACGGCTCTTTAATCGACAGAGCCTGTATATCACTCACCCTCCTGGCCGTAGTGATAGCCAGGAGGAAGGCCAACTTAAATGATAAAAGCTTAACCGAAATTTGAGCCACCGGCTCAAAAGGCCCCCTTGTTAGGGCATCTAATACCAGGGACAGATCCCATGGAGGGCAACTGACCGACCTAACTGGAACTACCCTTTCCCTGGCCGATAAAAATCTTTTTATTAGCGGCTCCTGTCCTAGCTTCCTATCAAAAAACACGGACAGGGCTGCCACCTGGACCTTTAGGGTGCTAACTGCCAAACCCTGGTCCACCCCCTCCTGAAGAAAGTCTAGGATGGTGGGTATCATCTGGAGAGCCCCCTCCTTAGACTGTAGCCAGTGGGAGAAGACTTTCCAGACCTTTGCATAAATCTTTCTGGTGACGCCTTTCCTACTGAGGAGAAGAGTATCTATCACTTTTTCCGAACAGCCCCTGTCTCGGAGTATTTCCCTTTCAATAGCCATGCTGTCAGAGAGAGACGACCCGGGTCGGGGTGAAAGACTGGACCCTGACTGAGTAGGTCTCGTTGCACCGGCAGACGCAGCGGGGGAGCTATCGCGAGACTCTGAATGGTGGGAAACCAAACTCTCTTGGGCCACCAGGGTGCTATCAGTATCAGGACTGACCTTGAGTAGGTTAATTTTTGCAGGACTCTGGGAAGGAGCACCAATGGGGGAAAGGCATAAGCCAGTCTGAAATCCCACACTTGTACAAGAGCGTCTATCCCCTCTGCTTCTTGATCCTTGTAAAGGGAGAAAAACCTGAGAACCTTCGCATTCTCCCGGGAAGCGAACAAATCTATTTCTGGCTTGCCAAAATGTTTGCACACCAGGAAGAAGATTTCTTTGCTCAATCCCCATTCCCCCTGAAGGATGGGCTGTCTGCTTAGAAAATCTTCTTGCAGATTGAGCGAGCCCTTTATATGAATCGCTGACAGTGAAAGGACCCTCTTTTCTGCTTTCACAAGGATCTGTTGCGCTAACCGTCTTAGTTTGTCCGACCTTGTCCCTCCTTGGTGGTTTAGGTATGCCACCGTGACCAGGTTGTCCGAGAGGACCTGAACCTCCCTGTCCTGCAGTTCCTCTCGGAAATAGTCTAGGGCTTTTCCTACTGCCAGAAGCTCCCTGAAATTGGAAGACTCCCTGGCTTGGCTGTGGTTCCAGGACCCCTGGGAATATCGGTTTCCCAGATGAGCCCCCCAACCCCAGGCGCTGGCGTCCGTGGTTAAGACCAAAGGGTTTACCTGAGACCAGGGGCGACCATTCAACAAATTCTGTGGGTCGAGCCACCACCGCAGAGAACGAGATACCTCCTCTGTGATGGGCACTCTGTTCTCTAATGTTTCTCTTTTTCCTCCCCATGAGGCAAGTAGAAAAGACTGAAGCTCCCGAGAATGGAGTTGTGCCCAGGTTACTGCCGGAATGCAGGCCGTCATGAGGCCCAGCAATCTCATTATATATCTCAGAGAGGCTTCTCCTCTTTCGAGAAGGGTGACAACCGCATTCTGGACCTTCGTTACCTTTTCTGTTGGTAAGAATACCTTCTGTGCCTGCGAGTCTAACAGGTAGCCTAGGTATAACTTGGACTGAGATGGAGTCAGTGAGGACTTCTCCTGACTGACCATCCAGCCCAAGGTCTCCAGAGTTTCCAACACGATGTCTCTGTCTATTACTGCTTGCCTCTGATCGACACTGTAGATCAGCAAGTCGTCCAGGTAGGGTATTAACCCTATCCCCTGCAGGTGTAGGTATGCCACTACTTCGGCTAACACCTTTGTGAATATCCTTGGACTTGCCGCCAGCCCAAAGGGGAGAGCCCTGAACTGCCAGTGTTGTATCCTCTGCTGTATGCAAACTGCGAAGCGTAGGTACTTCTGGTGTTCGGGAGCAATGGGTACGTGTAGATAAGCGTCTTTTAGGTCCAGGGTGACCATAAAGACTCCTCTCTGCAGATGCTTTCTTACTGAGTAGATACTCTCCATCCTGAACTTCTTGTGAAGCAGGTAACGGTTGAGTCTTCTCAAGTTTATTATCAACCGAAATTTTCCTGAGGGTTTTGGAACCACAAATACGTGTGAGTAAAAACCCTGGGTAAGCTGATTGGTTGGTACTGGAGTAATAACCCTTTGCTCTGCTAGCTCCTTTAGATTTTTCAGTAACCCTTCTGCCTTGGTTGGGTCCCTGGGAGGAAAAGTAACCAGAAATTCCTGTGGGGGATGGGTCTGAAATTCTAGTCTGTACCCCACTTCTAAAAGGTTTAGAATGTATGGACTCTGCGTGATCCTTTCCCACTGTGGAAGGAAATCGCGGAGTCTTGCGCCTACCTTTACGGTGGCGTCATTTGCCTTCTTTCTGAGAGGCTCCGGAGCTGGAAAAAAGAATTGTACTTTTTTCTTTTCCTTTCCCCAAGTTCCATTTTCTCCTTGGTTCAGTTTTCCCCTTATGATGAGACTTTGAATAGGGGCCTCGAAAAAATTTCTTACCCCTTTCTTTCTTGGGCCTTACAGGAAATGTCTTGCCCTTCTCCGTAGATCGGGACAAAACCTGATCTAGGCCTGAACCAAACAGCAAGGAACCCTCAAAGGGGATGCCGCATAGGCGAGACTTGGAAGTAAAATCCCCATCCCAAGTCTTGACCCATAGAGCTCTCCTGGAAGAGTTCAAAAGTGCTGCTGCTTTAGCTGTGGTCCTAACAGTTTCTACAGCTGCATCTGCCACATATGCTACTGCTCGACTGATTACTTCCAGCGAGTCTACAATCTCTTTAGCCTCCTTACTGCGGGAAACATGATCCATTAATTTGCCCAGCCAGGTGTCAGCATTTCTGGCTACACAGGCGGAAGCTAGGGCAGGCGCCATTGCTGCCGCATTCGCCTCCCAGGCTCTTTTGAGTAAAGTTTCCGACTTTCTATCCATCTGATCCTGGATATTTCCGGAATCCTCAAAGGATAAGTCGGACCTCTTAGATACTTGTGCTAAGGCTGCATCCAAGCGAGGAGCTTTAAAAATTTTTTCCTCCTCCTCATCTTTAAAGGGACACCTCCTTTTCCAAGCTTTCAGTTTGAGAAGCTTGCGTTCAGGTTCCTTCCATTCCCTAAGGATTATCTCCTTCAGAGACTGGTGGATGGGAAAGGTTCTGGTCTGTAACCTTCCTAGACCTCTATATACTCTATCTTGAGCTGAGACTTGAGCAGAGGGAATCTGAATATCTTCTGAGGCGTAAATGGCTTTTAATAAACCCTCCATGTCCTCACTCGGGAACAAAAATCCCCCAAGCTTAGCCTCCCCCTGGCTATCTTGGTCTGAATCTTCCTCTCCAGAACTACAATCTGGTACTTGGCCTTCCTCCACTTCAGATAATAGGGAGACTTGGCCCTGGGAACTTTCCGCATAAGATGTGGAAAGATTTTCCTGTAACTGAGGAGTCTCACTCTCTGACGGTACTTCCTGTAAACCCTTCACAAGGGTGGACTGAAAAGTTTGAAGGGTAGCCAACATTTCTGCTTGTAAGGCCCTACATTCCTTCACGACCTGAGCGGTCTCCCTGCCTGCGAGCTTGATGATACATCGATCGCAGAAAGGCTTGGAGTGGTCTTGTGCTAACTTAGCGTTACAGTAACCACAACGCCTGGACTTTGAAGTAACCTTCCCCTTAGACCTAGCAGCTGACCCCTGGGCAGAGCTTTCGGTCCCTGGGAATAGTCAAAAAATAGACAATTTAGCTACACAAGTCCTAAAAGGGGCACAGGAGCTCTACGCCGAGAACCCTGCCCCTAAATAAAGTTGGATCACTCACCCCCAGTGGCGACCTCAACGACTGTCTGCTCAGACGGACCTTCCTCTTCCATGGCGATTTGCTGCCCTGCAGGATCGCTGGATCAGGTCTCGAGCATCCCCTTGTTGTCTTTTCCAAGTGCCAGGAAAGCGTCTTGCAGGACGAGGAGACTGGGTGTATTACAGCACACCCGTTCTGTTTGAAAAACCGCGCCGCTCGGCGCCATCTTTAAGGAGGTCCGTCGCCCGGAAATGACGCACGGCCTCTTCCGGTCCTGCGCACTGAGGCTGGAACGCACATCGGTGCGTCCAGCCATCTCAACTTCCGAAACTCGATACCCGGAAGTGACGCCCTTGGACTTCCGGACATGCGCTGTGGCGTTGGAACGCACGCCATCCGCGTCCGCATAAGGAAAGGCATCACCTCACCACTCCACCAACGAATGTGCAGGTAGGCCAATACAACAGGGGAATAGCCTACTGGGACAACTCCCCTGTCCCACGAGGCTCATACAAGGCTCCCTAAGGAGACCTTGAGTGAGGCATACCCCCCCCCAAGATTTCTCTTGGGGGTATACAAGGGAGCACCACAGACCCTGTCTGTTTAAGTCCCTAAAAGGAAAAAAAGAACCTCACGAGAAAAAACACAGGGTCCCAGACCCCAAGGAAAAAACTTTTAGAAAGAAACTTGGTTTCGCTGTCATCCTGTGGGAAACACAATCAAGAACTGAGGGTCTGAGGGAGGGGTGGGGACTTTTAAATTCGTTGTTGATTGTGTTTCCTGTCAGGTGGACCAGTCATCTCTCAGGTGTGCCGTCCTGGAAGATGACTGGAGAAACATCAGCTTTCCCTTTTTGGTAGGATAGCGTCAGTGAAAATGACGATCCTTCCGAAACTCCTTTACCTCTTCCAGACCCTTCCTATCCACATACCTTACCATCATCTGAAAAAATTGCAGGCGGACCTTCTCAATTTTGTGTGGAACTACAAACGCCATAGAATCCCTCGTTCTGTCATGACAGCCTCCCGCTCAGACGGGGGTCTGGCGTTTCCGGACCTCATAAAGTACTATCAAGCAGCCCAGCTCCGCGCAGTGGCCTCCTGGTTCACCCAGCGGTCGTACAATAGATGGACGGAAATTGAGAAACTCTGGTTGGCCCCGGCTCATCCTAATAGCATGCTCTGGAGCGCGGCAGCTTCGATCCCTCAGGCCCAACTATTAGGAACTATGTCACACCTGCAGGGCCTATGGCGTAAGCTCTCTAAAGTCCACGAGCTATCCTCGGCTAGGTCACTCCTGATGTCCTTTCTATATCATCCTAAAGTGCCAGATAGCCTGACATATCCGATGTCGCGCCCGTGGTCGTCCCGGAATCTTTTCCATCTGGGCACCCTGGTGGATCCTAGGTCGCGGAGGCTGTTGTCTTATGCCGACCTTCAATCTAAATTTGATCTCCCACGACAGAGTTTTTATAGTTATTTACAGATACGACATTACGCCCAGACCATATCTTCTGACCTGCGCTTTTCTCCACCCTCCGCATTTGAGACTGTGATCCTAGCGGGCTCGGCCCAAAGGGGATTGATATCAACCATCTATAAAATAATCAACGCCCCCCCTAAAGCTTTGAAAGGCAACCATACCTATATGCATAAGTGGGAGGAGGCGTTGGGTGAGGAGATTACGGAGGAGCAATGGCAGTTGATATGGTCCCAGGCCTCGAAAAGCTCTATGTGCACACTGTACCGGGAGAATGCATATAAAATTTTATTTTTTTGGTATATGACCCCGGACGTTTTACACGCCATCTATCCCGCCTCATCCGACAGATGCTGGAGATGCCAGGCCCACAGGGGAACATTGTTCAACATTTACTGGCGGTGCCCCCTCGTGGTTCCCTTCTGGGAAGAGGTCCAGCGCCTCTTGACTACTGTACTAGATCAGCAAGTGACACTAGACCCTAAGACTTTCCTGCTGGGCATCCCCTTCCCCAAATTGACAAAGTCCCGAAAGAAACTGTCGAGACATATCCTGACAGCGGCGAGGTGTCTCATTGCCCTGCATTGGAAAAAAGTACAGCCCCCCACCCTAGACGCGCTCCATACTAGAATTAGAGACGTGGAATTGATGGAGAGGATGACCGCCAGGATACAGGACCGGATAGAGGCTCATGACGTGGTTTGGAGCCCATGGAAACTTCGGGAGGACCAGCTGTGATTCGCTGCCGAGACCGCACACGGTGCTTACCCCCCCCCCCCCCCCTTCCCTCACCCACCCTCCCCCCTATCTCTCGTCCCCCTTCTTTTTCCTAAATGTCCTTTCTCCTTTTTCTTATCCCTTCTATCGCCTACCCCTTCGCTTTGATCTCCCCCATGTTTTTTTTTTTTCACTTAACTTCTATCTCCTTTTCCTTTCCTTCTTGACTCTTCAACCTCTTCTGTTTTTGTTTCCTTGTGCTCCATGGTTCCTTTAAGAAGATGCTTTGATAACAGCAACTAAAGGGAACAATCTGAAATGTTTGTAGATCTAAGCATATAGATATTGGGATCTCTCGCTGGCTACTGTGACGGTTGGCGCTATACTCCTGAATCCAGTGTTGGCCCGGTTGATCGGGGGGGAGTCTATTTGGCCAGGTCTATGCCTGTTTCAGTGGGCTCCCTGTGGATCGAAGGGCGGAAGATCCCATAGTTTGCTCATTTTCCTTCTTGTGGAACTATTCTGATGTAATGCGACATGATGTGTAATGCATTGTTGGAAACAATAAAAAGTTATTTGACAAAAAAAAAAAAATGAAAGTGGGGCGTGCAAAATGATTGGGCCCCCTTGCGTTAATACTTTGTAGAGCCACCTTTTGCTGCGATTACAGCTGCAAGTCTCTATCAGTCTCTATCAGTTTTGCACATCGAGAGACTGAAATTCTTGCCCATTCTTCCTTGCAAAACAGCTGGAGCTCAGTGAGGTTGGATGGAGAGCGTTTGTGAACAGCAGTTTTCAGCTCTTTCCACAGATTCTCGATTGGATTCAGGTCTGGACTTTGACTTGGCCATTCTAACACCTGGATACGTTTATTTGTGAACCATTCCTTTGTAGATTTTGCTGTATGTTTGGGATCATTGTCTTGTTGGAAGATAAATCTCCGTCCCAGTTTCAGGTCTTTTGCAGACTCCAACAGGTTTTCATCCAGAATGGTCCTGTATTTGGCTGCATCCATCTTCCCCTCAATTTTAACCATCTTCCCTGTCCCTGCTGAAGAAAAGCAGGCCCAAACCATGATGCTGCCACCACCATGTGTGACAGTGGGGATGGTGTGTTGAGGGTGATGAGCTGTGTTGCTTTTACGCCAAACATATCGTTTTGCATTGTGGGCAAAAAGTTGGATTTTGGTTTCATGTGACCAGAGCACCTTCTTCCACATGTTTGGTGTGTCTCCCAGGTGGCTTGTGGCAAACTTTAGACAAGACTTTTTATGGATATCTTTGAGAAATGGCTTTCTTCTTGCCACTCTTCCATAAAGGGCAGATTTGTGCAGTGTACGACTGATTGTTGTCCTATGGACAGACTCTCCCACCTCAGCTGTAGTCCTCTGCAGTTCATCCAGAGTGATCATGGGCCTCTTGGCTGCATCTCTGATCAGTCTTCTCCTTGTCTGAGCTGAAAGTTTAGAGGGACGGCCAGGTCTTGGTAGATTTGCAGTGGTCTGATACTCCTTCCATTTCAAAATGATGGCTTGCACAGTGCTCCTTGGGATGTTTAAAGCTTGGCAAATCTTTTTGTATCCAAATCCGGATTTGAAAACAAAAAAAGAAAGAATATCCCCAGAATGTGGTTTTTAGCAGCAGCGATTACCTGAGAATGTTAATAATTGAGTATAATAAATACCGACATAGAGCAGGTAATAAGTAATATAAATATTTTATTAATAAAAAAAGAGGATTAGACAGGCAACACGATGGTCAGGGACTGAGCTCCACTGAATAAGTTAAAATATATAATATTACATGTACATACAATATTTGTGACACTTGAACCTTATTGTAACTGTAATTGCAATAACAATAAAGGATGGATAACATAGACCCTTTACGCGTTTCGACCCTCCTGGGGGTCTTCTTCGGAAGGTTTTTATCTATCATAAAAAGAAAGACAAACATAAATATATATCCATACATAGTATACTGTGATACACTAAAAATAATCTGCTACATCAAACATTGCATGGTTACATGGTTAGTAAGTAATTAGTAAACTTCGTGAATAAATACCTATATAATCCACATAGAAAGTCCTCTTTAGAGCATGGAGTCCAACACTTCTCCCATGTCATTCGAAGATGTGCCCTCTAAACCTCTATGGCTGGAAAAAGTAGCTATGCTCAACCAAAAGAGGGAGCAGGAAACCGGAGTCCAACAAATAATGGCTTGCAAGGGATCACACCGCTGTTACCACCTCCAATATAAAATATAGTGGAGGAAGGTATGGGTATAGGTAGGCTGGGATCAAGGGGAGCAACCTATAATGAAGAATAAGATGTAAAAAGAAAGAAAGGAGTATGAGATATGTATATATAGAAGGATCCCTATTACAGGGATACCACTTCTATAGAAAAGGGCAGGGAGTGCATCCAGATACGAAGAGATATATAAGTATGCAGTGAAGTATACTGGTTAAAGATGAAGTGCTAGTGGTGGGGTGAAAAGGATAGATTGAGGAGCGGTTGAATACCCACAGGTGTGGGTGTATCCGTAAGAACCACAGTGACATGCTACAACAACACGTGAAAAAAAGAAAGAAAATTAGAAATGGGTGAAGAAAACGCCATAGAGCGGAGTTACAACGCAGCCAAAGGTGACAAAGGGATTCAACACATCCCAATGTGAGTAAAGTGAATATAGAATAGAACAATGTGTATGTACCTGTAAATAATAACAGGTGAATGCTCATTTGTTGTCAGAGCCCAAAAGGCAGTATTGAGAAAAGTGGTAAAAAAGCTTGTAGACTTTATAATATCGCCCCTCTCAGTCTTGCATGGCCACAGAGTACAAGGAGCCCTAGGTCTGAAAGCAAAAAGGGTAACATTGAACTCCTGCAGGCAAGGCTGTGTGTAGCATAATACAAGAAGTTCCAGTAAGGTGAACCAGTAGCTTACCCTTCGTATGAGGTCAATGCAAATGGTGTCCTGTCAGGAAATAGGATAGGTTGCTAATGCCTAGGGGTGGTATATAAGCACCCCATACATATTTGAGCCAGCTGAATTGACTTACTTCCCATTAGTGATCCCAACTGTCTATCCGTCCGCCCGATGGTCGCCATATTGGCCGACCGGATGTGGTCCCCTCGGCGTTCCGGAAGTGACCTTCCCAAGATGGCGGAAAGGTACTCAGTAGCGTCGCACCGGCGTGACGTCAGTGCGTCACGTTGCACGCGCATGACGCGCGTGCGCCGTGAGGCACTATGTCCGATACTGTCCCGGAATTCCGCCGGCCAGACAAGTTATCCTGGGGGAGCGGGTGGTACCTACCCGTTTGTCCCCCGGGAAGGTCGGGAAGAGGCATGCGCGCGCAGATGCCAATCCCCTCTGATGGCCGGGAAGCCATATTAAAGGAGTCCGTCCTGTATGCCACAAATAGAGGAAAATAGTGGCGCCATCTGGAGGAAGGAGAGGGGAGGTGCAACCAGACTTCCAAGCATAAAATATAAAAACATTAAAATTACAAAGCGATATATCGGGAATGTAACAAAAAAACATCCAATAACTGGTGTATCATTATACAGGTAATCTGGGTATACATGAAGAGAATATCCACTTATAAATGTACAGAATATGGCAGACTGGTTGAAAAGATTGGAAAAAATTAGAAAAAATCGAAAAGAATCATGTACATATATTCAATTCTTACATCACAATTATATACATATGTATGCAAGTCAGGACCAAAAGAAATTAGTAGTGAGTGAAAATAATCCATGTAATCATCCAATTGGATAGTCAAATGAGGGGCCTGCATAATTATAAACACATGCATATATGTAATGCATTGATTTTTCGCCTACTTTTAGGAGCAGTAGATAGTGCTTGGGGCAAAACACAGGGAACCAAAACACAGACAAAAAGGAGAATGTATGTATTTGTATCTTGAAAAGAAAAGAACAAAGGATAAAAAATATATATATAAATAAGATAGATTAAATAGAAAGGAAAGCACAATATCAGTGTGGTATCAAATGATATCATGATTTGATATCAAATCCAGCTTTAAACTTCTCCACAACAGTATTACGGACCTGCCTGGTGTGTTCCTTGGTCTTCATGATGCTCTCTGCACTTTCAACAGAACCCTGAGACTATCACAGAGCAGGTGCATTTATACAGAGACTTGATTACACACAGGTGGATTCTATTTATCACCATCAGTCATTTAGGACAACATTGGATCATTCAGAGATCCTCGCTGAACTTCTGGAGTGAGTTTGCTGCGCTGAGAGTAAAAGGGGCCGAATCATTTTGCACGCCCCACTTTTCAGTTTTTTATTTGCTAAAAAAGTTTAAAAAATCCAATAGATTTCGTTCCACTTCACAATTGTGTCCCACTTGTTGGTGATTCTTCACAAAAAATTTAAATTTTATATCTTTATGTTTGAAGCCTGAAATGTGGCAAAAGGGTGAAAAGTTCAAGGGGGCCGAATACTTTCGCAAGGCACTGTATATATATATATTTACATTTATTATATTTTTTCCATTCTGCACTATTGTTTTTCTATGCTATTCTTTTCTAATCTTTTCTATTCAAATTCATTCTATATGAAATTTGAATTTTGGAGGATGTTATACAAAGCAATAGAACAGATTAGAATAAAATAATATATATACATACACACACACACATATATATATATATATATATATATATATATATATATATATGTGTGTGTGTGTGTGTATATGTGTGTGTGTGTATATATATATATATACACACACATAACATCTTCCGAAATTTCAATTTCCTATAGAGTAAAATAAAATTTGAATAGAAAAGATTAGAATAGAATAGAAAACAATAGAAAAGAATAACATAGAAAAACAATAGAACATAATAGATTAAAATATATTATATATCATATTATAGTCTATTCTGTTCTATTGTTTTTCTAGTCTTTTCTTTTCTATTATTTTCTATTCTATTCTATTCTGTATATATAGAATTAAATTGAATTCTAATAGAAAAGACTAGGATAGAAAAAACAATAGAACAGAATGTAAAAAATATTTTATATATATATATGGACTTCTTCTGATAAAGGTAGCAGATGATTCCGGTGCAAGGTCTTTAGTGGGCCTGTGCTTCCCTCTGGGCGAATCCGGTATACTGGCAGTCCTGGAAACTGCTTGCAGATGATGTAGGGCTGCGACTTTCACTGATCAGCCATCCCTGTGTTTCCCAGGGACACCCGAGTTCCTCAGTAACACTCTGTCACCAGGCTGCAAATCATGTACTCTCACCTTTAGGTCAAAGTTTTGCTTGTTCCGCTGTCTGAGGCAGCCTGGACTTTCTCATATGCTGTCTTCAGGATCTTCCTCGGGCAGTCCACATACCCTCTGTGTGATACCATTGAGGTATGCCAGATGCTAAGTCCACTGGCAGTCGATCTTCCCTACCGAACATCAGCCTATATGGTGAATAGCCTGTGGCATCGTTTTCAGTGCTATTATAGGCATGTACAATAGCTGCAAAGTGTCTGCTCCAATGCTGTTTCTTTTCAGCCATAAGAGTCCCAAACATATAAAGGAGGGTGCGATTAAAGCGTTCTGGCTGGGGATCTCCTTGAGGGTGGTAGGGGGTGGTTCTTGACTTCTGAACACCCAATAGGTCTAACAGTCTTTTAATGAGTCTACTCTCAAAGTCTCTCCCCTGGTCAGAGTGAATACGCTGAGGTAGGCCGTAGTGGACAAAGAACTTCTCTACCAGAATTTTGGCCACCGTAGATGCTTGCTGGTCCTTAGTTGGGAATGCCTGGGCATACCGGGTGAAGTGGTCGGTCACCACCAGAACATTTCCCTGTCCACTCCAGTCAGGCTCCAAACATAGAAAACCAATACACACCAATTGCAGTGGTCCTCGACTTTGAAGATGGTCCATTGGGGCAGCTCTGTGGGGTAAAGTCTTCCTCTGTATACAGCATATGCAGGAGTGACAATATCCCGCATACAGGGCCAATAGAACTGGTCTTGTACCAGTTTGAATGTCCTCTCAGACCCTAGGTGGCCATGATTGTCATGTAAGGCACTCAGCACCATTTCCCTATGTTTTCTCGGTAAGAATAGCTGCCACTTATCTTCAGGATCATCTGAGGAGCCTTCGGTAGACCACCCCATTGCGTAACTGCAGTCGATCCCATTCCTTGTGCACTAGTCATGCTCCTGTTGGAGGGTCTGTTAGCAGTAGATTTGGGCCTGGCCCTCTAGGGCCTTCAGTGTTAAACTACATAGGGGATCTGCTATCGGTCCTCCTAACATCTGGTGTCCTCATCATTCCTCCTAACATCTGGTGTCCCCATCAGTCCTCCTTACATCTGGTGTCCCCATCAGTCCTCCTTACATCCGGTGTACCCAGCAGTCCTCCTTACATCTGGTGTCCCCAGCAGTCCTCCTAACATCTGGTGTCCCCATCAGTCCTCCTTACATCTGGTGTCCCCATCAGTCCCCCTTACATCTGGTGTCCCCATCGGTCCTCCTTACATCTGGTGTCCCCATCGGTCCTCCTTACATCTGGTGTCCCCATCGGTCCTCCTTAAATCTGGTGTCCCCATCGGTCCTCCTTACATCTGGTGTCTCCATCAGTCCTCCTTACATCTGGTGTCTCCATCAGTCCTCCTTACATCTGATATCCCCTTCAGTCCTCCTTACATCTGGTGTCCCCATCGGTCCTCCTAACATCTGGTGTCCCCATCAGTCCTCCTAACATCTGGTGTCCCCATCAGTCCTCCTAACATCTGGTGTCCCCATCAGTCCTCCTAACACCTGGTGTCCCCATCAGTCCTCCTAACATCTGGTGTCCCCATTAGTCCTCCTAACATCTGGTGTCCCCATCGGTCCTCCTTACATCTGGTGTCCCCATCGGTCCTCCTAACCTCTGGTGTCCCCATCGATCCTCCTAACATCTGGTGTCCCCATTGATCCTACTAACATCACATCTGGTGTCCCTATCGGTCCTCCTAACATCTGGTGTCCCCATCGGTCCTCCTAATATCTGCCCCCCCCCCGTGGCTCCTCCAGACAAAGTTGCCATGTGGAAAGAGATTGAGCTGTGGTTCCGCCCATCCCGGCGGGGGGTGGGCAGCGCCGCAGCATCTCTATTGTAGCCATCCATCAAGCCTACTTTTGGTGTTTTTGAAAATGGCGGCCGGCGGAGACATTGTCTCCGCGTACATATTGTATATGTAGCACCCTGGTCCTAAACATGGCTGCTCGGAAATGTAGTTTGCTAGGTGGTAACTAGCCTGGCTAATTGTTAGGGTGATCCACTGACTTTTGCCCTAAACCTGAATATGGTGCACCTCTCTCTTCTGTCACTAGGTGACATTGCCGACATTGCCGCCTGTGGTATTAGAATGACAAGGGCATGGTGAATTCAGGTTAGGAGTGGATAAGTTGTCCCAGCGAATTTGTAGAAGTCTCTTTGGCCCCATGGCCTGCTGGGAGAGCCTATTTATTTGGGAGAAGTCGGGTGATCGGGGTTCTGTGCCACCTGGATGGCTGTCTGGGTGGACGTGTGTTATATTGCTCCCAATTGCTAGGCCAGAAGTCTGAGGCCTATCCGGGAGCACCTGGCCGCTAGGCTGTTACATTAAGCAGTGTGGGGTTGGGGCTTCATGTCGGGAGCCTAACCAAGTTGCAGAGGTTCAGCCAGACAGGGAACCGGATGTTGCCAAAGGTGGAGGAGAAGCAGGTGCCATAAGGGACAACCACTCCGTTTACCAGAGGCAAGTTAGGATCAAAGTCCAAGGTAAAGGGGAAACAGTTGCCACCAAGGGACAACCTCTCCTGTTATCAGAGGCCAGTACATGAAGTCTGAAGAAGTTCTAGAGCAGCCTTTTTCACTAGCCGGGGACAGTGAAGACGTGGGAAAGTCAGGGACCCAGCAGGTAGTGCGGGTGAAGCTTGAGGAGTATACAGCAGGTTAGCTGTGGAAGAGCTCAGGGGATCCAGCGGTGGCTGGGATCTTGGAAGTCTAGAGACTGGCAGCTCAGTGTAAAGATCTTTAGTGGGATACTTTGAGATGTGAGAGAAGATCTACAACGGGATACTGTGAGTTACATGTGCAGATCTATACTGACTGCTACTATAGGAGACAGAAGTTCTACAAATACAGTGTGTGCTGCATCCAGCTTAAAAGCTCTCTACCCGTTTTGCTGTCTGCCTATTTCTATTTTTGTTCTGCGGAGTCTGCCAATTGCTTTTGCATCTGCCTAAGGGTATGTACAGGAGAGGAGTGTGGAGGGGATGCCAGTGGACAGTATGTACAGGAGAGGAGTGTGGAGGGTATGACAGTGGGCAGTATGTACAGGAGAGAAGTGTGGAGGGTATGACAGTGGGCAGTATGTACAGGAGAGGAGTGTGGAGGGCATGACAGAGGGCAGTATATACAGGAGAGGAGTGTGGAGGGCATGACAGTGGGCAGTATGTACAGGAGAGGAGTGTGGAGAGTATGACAGTGGGCAGTATGTACAGGAGAGGAGTGTGGAGGGTATGACAATGGGCGGTATGTACAGGAGAGGAGTGTGGAGGGCATGACAGAGGGCAGTATATACAGAAGAGGAGTGTGGCGGGTATGACAGTGGGCAGTATGTATAGGAGAGGAGTGTGGAGGGTATGACAATGGACGGTATGTACAGGAGAGGAGTGTGGAGGGTATGACAGTGGACAGTATGTACAGGAGAGGAGTGTGGAGGGTATGACAGATTTCAGTATGTACAGGAGAGGAGTGGGGGGTATGACAGTGGGCAGTTTGTACAGGAGAGGAGTGGGGGGTATGACAGTGGGCAGTTTATACAGGAGAGGAGTGAGGGTGGAATGACAGTGGGCAGTTTGTAGAGGAGAGGAATGGGGGGTATGACAGTGGCAGTATGTACAGGAGAGGAGTGTGGAGGAGTATACAGTGGGCAGTAACTAACTGTGTTACACAAGCTTGGTGCACCCTCTGTATTTTCTACTACAAGAAATAACGTTAAGAGTGTGTGAGCTCTACACAGTCATACAACATAAAGCATATATACTCGGCTCTATGTGTCATAATGACACTTTGGGGACAGTGACTAAGACATTGAGGTTTTGGTGGCAACATCAATCCTTCCTCAACAATTGCCAGTTGTTTCCCTCTTGTGAGCATATTTGGAGATTTCTGTCTACATTAAGAGACATGAGTCCCTGGCTCATCCACTTGTGTATGTAAACCTTGTCTTGAGCTACTGAACTTCTTGAGCAACAAGGTAGCTTACAGTAGGTAAGAAAAACTGGAAACCCCAACAAAAAAGGTGTCCATTTGCTAGCTGCATAAAAGAATACAATATGTTCATATGCAATGTTGTATGTTTACCTGATTAAAAATATATTTTTCAACATTTTATTCTTTTACTCCCAATCATAATAGATATACATTATATCCATATAAACTTTAAGTCCTCATTTAACATATTTCTACTTTTGGATAAAGTGGAGAAGGGCTAGAGCCTAGGACAGGGTCATATAACTATTATTGTCCCCATAGGGTAGATCCATCCTCCCTATTTGTCCTATTGACCATAGGGATGAGCCGAACACCCCCCGGTTCGGTTCGCACCAGAACTTTCGAATGGACCGAAAATTCGTATGAACTTTAGAACCCCATTGAAGTCTATGGGACTCGAACGTTCAAAATAAAAAGTGCTAATTTTAATGGCTAATTTGCAAGATATTGTCCTAAAAAGGGTTTGGGGACCTGGCTCCTGCCTCAGGGGACATGGGTCAATGCCTAAAATGTTTTTAAAAACGGCTGTTTTTTTGGGAGTACTGATTTTAATGACGATTAAAGTGAAAAAAAAAGTGAAACATTCCTTTAACTATCATGCCTGGGGGGTGTCTGTAGTATGCCTGTGAAGTGCCACGTGTTTCCCGTGTTTAGAACAGTCCCTGCACAAATTGACATTTAACGGAAAAAAAGTCATTTAAAACTGCTTGCGGTTTTAACGTAATGTCTGGTTCCGGCAATATGGATGAAAATCATTGAGAAAAATGGCATGGGTAGCCCCCCTGCCCATTACCAGCCCCTTTGGGTCTTGTACGGATATTAAAGGGAACCCCGTACCCAAATAAAAAAACGGAAAGGCGTGGGGCCCCCGGGCCCTATATACGCAGAACAGCAGTATACAGGCGGTGCAAACAAGACAGGGACTGTGTAGGTTTGTTGTGTTAAGTAGAATCTGTTTGTAATTTTGAACTGGTACATTTTTAAAGTGTAGCTCCAGTCAAAAAATCTATTTTTAAGCTTTTTAGAAAACATAGGGAAGGGTTATCACCCCTGTATAATTTGTTTTGCCATCCGTCTTTTTTCATCTCACTTGCTGTTGTCTCCTTCCGTTTGCAAGTTTGTAAGTGTTTGTAAGTTGGATGTTTGAAAGTAGGGGCCTGCCCTATATGCTCTGCAGAAATGGCAGAACAAGGTGTTGGTGTTGCCACAACATTGTAAGCCCTCAAAGTGACTCTTGGTGGGCGCTGGAGCGCCCTGCTGTGAATGATTATATCAAGAATTGTAATTACATGCCATTGTTGAACAGTGGTAGAAAAATTGGGCCTTTGGTGGTTGTGGTGGTGGTGCTGGTGCACAGTCACTCTCGGTGGGTGCAGAAACGGGCCCTGCTGTGAAATATTATATCAAGAATTGTAATTACATGCCCCTGTTAAACAGGGCCTGAAAATTGAGCCTTAGGCACTGGTGCTGGTGCCACGATACTGCAACCTCTCCCAAATACTCTAGTTGGAGTGCAGGAATGAGCCCTGCTGCAAAGCATTGCATCAAAAATTGTAATTACATGCCCCTGTTAAACAGTGTCAGTGCTCTCTATCTCGGTGCTGGTGTCAGTGCTCTCTATCACGGTGCTGGTGTCAATGCTCTCTATCTCGGTGCTGGTATCAGTGCTCTCTATCACGGTGCTGGTGTCAGTGCTCTCTATCTCGGTGCTGGTGTCAGTGCTCTCTATCTCGGTGCTGGTGTCAGTGCTCTCTATCAAGGTGCTGGTGTCAGTGCTCTCTATCACGGTGCTGGTGTCAGTGCTCTCTATCTCAGTGCTCTCTATCACGGTGCTGGTGTCAGTGCTCTCTATCTCAGTGCTCTCTATCATGGTGCTGGTGTCAGTGCTCTCTATCGTGGTGCTGGTGTCAGTGCTCTCTATCTCGGTGCTGGTGTCAGTGCTCATTCTCTATTGCGGTGCTGGTTTCAGACAGAGAGGGAGTTAGCAGCAGAGAAGACAATCAGCAGGCAGTGCCAGCACCATGGCTGAGGATCAGCACTGGACTGGCACCTCCGGACCACCGCAGTGGAGCCCTGCATAGGTGGGGGTAAGGACGGGCAGAGGGAGGGGTCAGGGGCTCAAGCACAGGTTGGCACACTGGGACACTGGCACAGGACTGCGCTGCCCTGACAGTGGCACTGATCATCTCCTGCACCCCCTTCATAGCCTGGCCTGACCTTGCCTCTCCTCCATGGCCTTCATGCGCTCCTGAATTGACAACATTTCACAGATAAAAAAAATAGGATTTTTATATACAGCTTACCTGTAAAATCCTTTTCTTGAGAGTACATCACGGGACATAGGAGCTTCATTACATAGTGGGTTATATAGGCACCTCTGGTGATTGGACACTGGTTGACCCAATTAAAGAGAATTCCTCCCCTATATAACCCCTCCCATCAGGGAGGCACCTCAGTTTTGTAGCAAAGCAATAAGAAACCACGTAAAACCCAAGAGGGGCGGGAGCCCTGTGTCCCGTGATGTACTCTCAAGAAAAGGATTTTACAGGTAAGCTGTATATAAAAATCCTATTTTCTTGATCATACATCACGGGACACAGGAGCTTCATTACATAGTGGGATGTCCCATAGCAATGCTCAGGTTGAGGGGAGGGAGACACAGATCATAATTCAAGACCGCCAGGGACCTGAGGACCTAACTGCAGCCTGCAGAACACTACGCCCAAAGGCGATATCCTCTTGCCCTCTGACATCCACCTGATAGAATCTGGTGAATGTGTGGACTGATGACCAAGTCGCAGCCTTACAGATCTGAGCCAGGGAGGCCTGGTGATGCACTGCCCAAGAAGCACTTACAGCCCCAGTAGAGTGCGCTTTCACCTGAAAAGGAGGAATCTTCCCCTTTAAGTCATAGGCCTGAGAAATAACTTGTCTGATCCACCTCGAGAGAGTGGACCTTGACGCTGCCTGACCCCTTCTAGGGCCTTCTGGCAGAATAAATAAACAGTCAGCTTTCCTTATCTAAGCAGTTGCTTGAAGATAAAGACTGATTGCTCTAACCACATCTAAAGTGTGTAAGGATTCTTCCTCTGTGGACTGAGGATTTGGAAAAAAAGGATGGTAGGATTACATCCTGATTCAGGTGGAAACCTGAAAACTACCTTAGGTAGAAAGGACCTGTTGGGATGCATGACCACTCGGTCCTTATGGATAATTAAATAGGGCTCTTTACAGGAAAGAGCTGCCAATTCTGATACCCTTCTAGCCGTGGATATGGCTACTAGGAACACCAGCTTCTTTGTCAGGAGAGTTAAAGAAGCCAGACGTAGAGGTTCAAATGGTTGGGCTTCTAAGGCCGAGAGAACCAAATTCAGATCCCAAGGGCATACCGGAGGTTTGACTGGCGGTCTCATCCGCATAGCCCCCTGGATAAAAGCCCGTACTAGGGAATGCAAGCGATCTTTGATAAAAGACCGATAGGGCCGAAATCTGCACCTTGATGGTGCTTATGGCCAAATTCATTTCAAGGCCTGATTGGAGAAAGGCCAAGATTCTGCTAATGACATACCTTCTAGGATGCCATCTCCTGGGTTCACACCAGGAAACATATGCCCTCCAGGTCTTGTAATAGATACGCCTGGAGGCCGGTTTTCTGGCATTGACCAGAGTGGAGAGGACTGGCCCCGAAAGACCACGGCCTCTCAAAATGTGGGTCTCAACAGCCAGACCGTCAAATTCAGACTGCGCAAAGCAGGGTGGTAAATTGGACCCTGTGAGAGCAGGTCTGGCCGGAGAGGGAGGGTCCAAGACCTGCCTACTGTCAACTTCATGATTTCTGGGAACCATGGTCGCCTGGGCTAAGCCGAGGCCACTAGAAGGACCGGCTTCGTCTCCCTCTTGACCCTTCCCAAGAACCTCGATAACAGCGGGCTCGGGGGGAAGGCATAGATCAGATTGTACTGATCCCAGGGAACTGTCAGAGCATCTGACCCCTGAGCAAGTGCATCGCTTGTCCTTGACACAAAGTTGTCCAGTCTCTTGTTGAGTCTGGACGCAAACAGATCCAAGTCTGGAGTGCCCCACTTGTGACATATGTCTTGAAACACATCGGGGTGCAGAGCCCATTCTCCTGGGCACAACTGCTGGCGGCTGAGATAATCTGCCTGCCAATTCTCCACTCCTGGGATGAAGACTGCAGAGAGGCATGGAACATGCTCTTCTGCCCAGACAAGTATGCGATTCACCTCCTTTTGGGCCACCAGACATCTGGTACCGCCCTGGTGATTGATGTAAGCCACTGCGGTGGCATTATCGGACTGAATCCGAACTGGGAAACCTCGCAGTCTGTGAGACCACTCTCTGAGTGCCATGTAAACTGCCCGAATCTCCAAGATATTCATGGGCAACAGACTTTGGTCGCAGACCATTTTTTCCTGCGAGCATGTTTCCTGCAACACGGCTCCCCAGCCTGTCAGGCTGGCATCCGTGGTGATAATCTTCCATGAGAGGGGAAGAAAGGTTTTGCCCTTCAGCAAATTTTTGGTCTGTAACTACCAGACAAGACCTTTGCGTGCCCGAGGGGATAAACGCATAGGAAGATCCAGGGATTGGGGCTTCCTGTTCCAAATCGCAAGGATGCATCTTTGCAGGGGCCTTGAGTGGAACTGGGCGAATGGAACGGCCTCGAAAGAGGCGACCATCTTTCCCAACAGTTTCATGTACAACCGAATGGAGGAAGATCTTCTGCCCAGAATCAGGTGCACTAGATCTCTAATGGCCAAGGCCTTTGGCTTTGGAAGGAACACCCTGCTTAGAGCGGTGTCGATAATTAGACCCAGGTAATCCAACCTGGTGGTCGGTTGTAAAGACGACTTTTCTAGGTTTATAATCCAACCTAGGCGGCCCAGATGTTCTAGCGTTTTGGTGACGCTGCGACTTAGGCATGTTGCAGTTCTCTCTACGAGAAGCAAGTCGTCTAGGTAAGCCATGACGGCTATGCCCTGAACTCTTAAGATTGCTAAGAGAGGGTCTAGAATCTTCGTGAAGACTCGAGGGGCCGTGGCTAGGCCGAACGGCAGGGCCACAAATTGAAAATGGCGCTGCTCCACCGCGAACCTCAGAAACTTCTGGTGTGCGGGAAATATTGGCACATATGCGTCTCTGATATCTATTGATGCCATGAATTCTCCTCCCTGCAGGGAGGAGACCACAGTGCGTATTGACTGCATCCGGAAGGTCTGGATGTGTAGAAACCGGTTTAAGTCTCTCAGATCCAAGATAGGTCTGACACTTCCATTTGGTTTTGGAACGGTGAAGAGATTCGAATAGAAACCTGAACCCTGATCTTTCGGGCTCACCTCTACTATCACACCTTGGGATAGTAATTGATCTAAGGCCAGAAATAGCGGTTTCTGCTTTATCGGATCCCTGGGGATCCTTGACCTTAGAAAACGGGAAGGTGGAATCTCCTGAAACTCTAGCCTGTAGCCCAGAGATACTGAAGAGATCACCCATTTGTCCTGAATCTCTTCCCGCCAGGCGCCTGCAAACTGCAGGAGCCTTCCCCCCACTCGGCCGAGCGGGGGCGCCCCTTCACAAGGATGTCTTGGAGGTCTGCTTGGCAGGCTTCCGCCCCCAAGTCCTTTTCTGTCCCTGGGCTCGGCACTGAGGCTTTCCAGCCGAGGAGGGCTGAGAAGGCCGTCGCCACTGTTTAGAGCTTGACGCTTCGGGAGAGAGAGTACGCCTGAATGAAGGACGTTTACTCTTCTTGACTGGAAGGAGTGTAGATTTACCTCCCGAAATATTTTGGACGAATTTATCTAATTCCTCTCCAAACAACCGTTCCCCTTTAAACGGGAACCCAGTCAAATGCTTTTTGCATGACATTTCAGCAGCCCAATTTTTTAGCCATAGAGCCCTACGCATGTGTACCAACATGAGGGACAAACGTGATGCTTGTTGGACAGAATCCAAAATCGCATCAATTATGAAACATAAGATGTGAGGCATCTCTGCATATTTCTGTACTTCCTCATTAGGAAGGAGTTCAAACATCTGTTTAACCCGTTCCTTAAGGAACTGACACAACCCCACGGCTGCGACTGTAGGTTGCACCACAGCGCCGGCCATGGAAAAGGAGGCTTTTAACAAGGTTTCCAGCCTTTTGTCAGCTGGGTCCTTAAATACCTGCGCATTATCCAAAAGGACAAGTTAGGTTTTTATTCACACAAGAGATAGCCGCATCCACAGATGGGGCCCCCCATTTCTTGGTGAAACTTTCCTCCACGGGATAATACATAGAAAACCTCTTGGGAGGAGTAAACAGTTTATCGGGATGTCCCCAGTCCTTATACATCAAGTCAGCCATTAAAGGATGAATTGGGAAGGAACAAGCAGTCTGTGGGGCTTTCCTGACTCCCAGGGAAGAGACAGAGGATATAGCGACTTCAGCAGCTGGTATTCTGAACGTGGTACGCACCAATTCAGTGTAATACTGCACCTGCTTTCTGAGTGCCTGGGAGGAGGGGACTGACTCCTCATCCTCTGACTGATCCGACTGCTCATGATCCCTTTCTAAAGATAGGGATCTCTCCTCATTTTCAGAGCAGCTGTCTGAGAGAGGGATTTCAGCAGAGGGAGGGGATCTACCCCCTTTTCTTGCTATTTTTTAGGGAAGCAGAAATAAAATTCATTATCCTCCCTTCAAAACTCTCCAATGAAGCCCTAAGGGAGTCCTCAGTGACATAGACCGGGGCTGCGACATTAGGAGAGGCTGCAAAGCCTGAAAGGGGCACTGACTCGTCTTGAGATGCAGGCTCCACTCTTGCAGAGGGGGATGGTAATCTGCATGCACTCTTGGCCTGCCAGTGCTTTTGTTACCTGCCCCTGAAACCCTCTTACGAGGAGACATAGTACTGAGCTACAAAGCAGAGTTACTAGTGTAAAATGCAATCACTTTGTTGTGCTTAAAGTCTCACAATAAATCAATATAAGCTTAACTGCACAATATGATGCCGAGTAGGTGTCTTAAGGTTCGCCTGGATCCAATCCCACGGATGCTTACAGCCCACAGCTCCTGTGTCTCATCTTACAGTCCCCTGACGCTCTAGGCTTTTAAAAACGGCCGTTTTGGCGCCTGCATTGCAGTCTGGAGCACTTGATTGTGCACAGCTGGCAACCACACCCCCCCCCCCCCTTTCCCTATTAGACCGGGAGCGCGCCCGGCGCGCGTGCACGCGCCCGCGCGCGTGCACGAGGACCGCGGGATCCGGGGGGGGGGAAGGGGAACCCAAAAGGAGTACCTGGGACCCCCCGACCTGCGTGGGACCCCTTTTTTACTTATATTGTGGCAGGGACTGCAAGGAAACGTGAATAGCTGGGAGGACCAGGCATTTCACAGAGCGTGTTTGTTTGAAAGGCATGTAAGTATGCATCAGGCTTGCTCTTACTCCCTCAAGTGGTGGAAACCAGGTAAGACATACAACTACTCACAATGAAGAAATCCATTCATATATAAATATATAGGATGACTTCCCATACCTGTTCCCCGCCGCAGGAATTGCTGATTTCAGACCAATTCAAGCCTTCACCCATCACGGCGGGTATTGTTAGCCAACCTTCAGGCGTATCTGGGGTTCTTACGAAAAGATCCTCCTACCTGGGCCTTGTAAAAAACTCTGCCAGAAACTTACGGGCGCTCTGAGTAAACAGTACCCCAAGTCTGGTTGTCCCAGAGTCCAGTCTTCCAATGGAGAGGACTTACAGGCAAAACCTCGTGTCTTCGGCAGACGAGGCCCGGGTACCATACCATCTTGGGAGTCAATTATCGGCCCGAGGTATGGATCCGGTTTGTTGTAGCCCTTCGGCCCCCGCCGGGACCCGCATAGAGCTAA
This sequence comes from Lithobates pipiens, assembly GCF_037356315.1. Lineage (NCBI taxonomy): Eukaryota > Metazoa > Chordata > Amphibia > Anura > Ranidae > Lithobates > Lithobates pipiens. Next base: position 785,957 of record NW_027507914.1, read on the forward strand.
GTTTTACGTGACCATCGACCAGACACTGGCGAAAAAACTGAGGTGCCTCCCTGATGGGAGGGGTTATATAGGGGAGGAATTCTCTTTAATTGGGTCAACCAGTGTCCAATCACCAGAGGTGCCTATATAACCCACTATGTAATGAAGCTCCTGTGTCCCGTGATGTATGATCAAGAAAGAATGCTTGTCGTTGTCGATCCCAGATTCACTTAATACTTTTGTTATGTCAGTGTCCATGTTGTGGGACTATGTGTGCACAGCTAGTAAGTATTTTGTGGCTGAAAATATGACCTGGAGGTTTTTAAGGTTCACCTGCCATTAAAGTGAATGGGGTCTGCCGCGAACCTGCGGTTCACGAACATTTGGGCACGTTTGCGGATCGCGTTTGCGAAATGTGGCTTCGGAAATTCGTCCATCACTAGTGGCTGGGATCTTGGAAGTATAGAGACTGGGAGCTCAGTGTGAAGATCTTCAGTGGGATACTGTGAGATGTAAGAGAAGATCTACAACGGGATACTATAAGTTATATATAGACTGTTGAAAGTTCAGTTACTATAGGAGGCAGAAGTTCTACAAATACAGTGTGTGCTGCATCCAGCTTAATGGCCCTCTACCTGTATCGCTGTCTGCCTATTACTATTTTTGTTCTGCAGAGTCTGTCAATTGCTTTTGCATCTGCCTAAGGATGTCCTGACCCTAAACCAGTGATGGCGAACCTTGGCACCCCAGATGTTTTGGAACTACATTTCCCATGATGCTCATCTACACTTCAGAGTACATGAGCATCATGGGAAATGTAGTTCCAAAACACCTGGAGTGCCAAGGTTCGCCATCACTGCCCTAAACCCTCTCTCCCCCAGTTCTTGTTAAGAGACAAAAAATGTTTTTGTTGCATTTAAACAGTGACTGGCGCCCATGTTTACAACTTCCATTACACTCACCATGCCCGGTGACCTGCTCCCTGAGGTGGAATGTCAGCTGTCCTTGACTCTGGAGGTCACCTTGAGGCCTCTGGAGGGCAGGGGGCACCGCTACATATATTCACATTAGTCCCTGCCCTCAAGGAGCTTACAATCTAAGGTTCCTATCTCTCATACACTCACATACTGGGGCCAATTTAGATAGGAGCCTGTTAACCTACCAGCATGTCTTTGGACTCATGGAGGATATGGGGGTAAATGGGGGAAACCCATGCAAGCAGAGGTAGAATATGCAAACTCCATGCAGATAATGTCCTGGTTGGAAGTTAAACTCCGACCCCAAAGGTGCAAGGCAGAAGTGTAAGACATTATTGCCTAAATTTGAAATAATATCCAGTATGGGCAATGATATCATTGGGAACCCCTTCTCCAGAATCTTGGATAAACATAATAATAACTATTCCCCAAAATGTTCTTCTCCTTGTGATCCTCACACCAGCTTTCCTATACTTAAAATTGTAGATTTTCTGTCTACAGCAAGGATAATAAATAAAATACACAAAATTATAGACAACTGGAAGGGACAAATACCCACTGATGGCATTTTAGTTTAGGGACGGCTTCTTGCCTGATTAAAAAAATATTTCACAGAAAGTCTGCAGGAAGGAAGTCGGTTTGTTACCATAATAGTTGTGTAAATTATGGTAAGAATACATTTTAATCATCATTTGTTACACTGAAATATTCCTAGGAGGAGGAAGGTTCTTCTCTCCATCTGCTGCAGACTGGTAGAGGTAAGACCGGCCATGGAGAAGTCCTCCCACCACGGATGGGAGATGGAAGAGTGAGAGGAAGAAAGTGAAATAGAAAGGGGAAAGAGGAGGAAGGAGAATGAGGAAGACAAAAGGAGGAAAAAATTGGGTTAGATATAAAGGTAGACAGGCAGAGAGAAGAAGAGGCAAGAGATATAAGAAGATGACATAAAAGTATGAAAGGTGAGAGGACCCTGGAGGGAATGACAATGGAGAGTATGTACAGGAGAGGAGTATGGAGGGTATGGCAATGGAGAGTGGGTGCAGGAGAGAAGCAAGAAGGGTATGGCAGAAGCAATATGTGCAGAAGAGGAGTGTGTGTGTGGTGGGGGGGGGGGGTATGACAATGGGCATTGAGTACAGTAAAGGAGTGTGGAGGACATGACAGTGGACAGTGCGTGAAGGAGAGAAGTAAAGAGGGTATGGCAGTGGGCAGTATGTACAGGAGTGTGGAGGGTATGATAGTGGGCCATATGTACAGGAAAAGTGTGTGCAGGGTATAACAGTGGGCAGTATTTACAGGAAAGGAGTATGGAGGGTATGATAGTGGGCAGTATGTACAAGAGATGAGTGTGGGGGGTATGACAGTGGACAGTATGTACAGAAAAGGAGTGTGGAGGGTATGATAGTGGGTAGTATGTACAGGAGAGGAGTGTGGGGGGTATGACAGTGGACAGTATGTACAGAAGAGGAGTGTGGAGGGTATGATAGTGGATAGTATGTACAGGAGAGGAGTGTGGGGGGTATGACAGTGGACAGTATGTAGAGAAGAGGAACGTGGAGGGTATGATAGAGGATCATATGTACAGTAGAGTGTGGTGGGTATGAGAGTGGACAGTATGTACAAGAGAGGAGTGTGGAGGATATGAGAGTGGACAGTATGTACAGGAGAGGAGTGTGGAGGGTATGCCAGTGGGCAGTATGTACAGGAGAGGAGTGTATGCCAGTGGGCCGTATGTACAGGAGAGGAGTGTGGAGGGTATGACAGTGGACAGTATGTGCAGGAAAGGAGTGTGGAGGGGTATGATAGTGGGCATTTTGTACAGTATAGGAGTGTGGAGGGTATTACAGTGGGCAGTAACTAACTGTGTTACACAAGCTTGGTGCACCCTCTGTATTTTCTACTACAAGAAATAACGTTAAGAGTGTGTGAGCTCTACACAGTCATACAACATAAAGCATATATACTCGGCTCTATGTGTCATAATGACACTTTGGGGACAGTGACTAAGACATCGAGGTTTTGGTGGCAACATCAATCCTTCCTCAACAATTGCCAGTTGTTTCCCTCTTGTGAGCATATTTGGAGATTTCTGTCTACATTAAGAGACATGAGTCCCTGGCTCATCCACTTGTGTATGTAAACTTTGTCTTGAGCTATTGAACTTCTTGAGCAACAAGGTAGCTTACAGTAGGTAAGAAAAACTGGAAACCCCAACAAAAAAAGGTGTCCATTTGCTAGCTGCATAAAAGAATACAATATGTTCATATGCAATGTTGTATGTTTACCTGATAAAAAATATATTTTTCAACATTTTATTCTTTTACTCCCAATCATAATAGATATACATTATATCCATATAAACTTTAAGTCCTCATTTAACATATTTCTACTTTTGGATAAAGTGGAGAAGGGCTAGAGCCTAGGACAGGGTCATATAACTATTAGTGTCCCCATAGGGTAGATCCATCCTCCCTATTTGTCCTATTGACCATAGGGATGAGCCGAACACCCCCCGTTTCAGTTCGCACCAGAACTTTAGAATGGACCGGAAATTCGTATGAACTTTAGAACCCCATTGAAGTCTATGGGACTCGAATGTTCGAAATAAAAAGCGCTAATTTTAATGGCTAATTTGCAAGATGTTGTCCTAAAAAGGGTTTGGGGACCTGGCTCCTGCCCCAGGGGACATGGGTCAATGCCTAAAATGTTTTTAAAAACGGCTGTTTTTTTGGGAGTACTGATTTTAATGACGATTAAAATGAAAAAAAAAGTGAAATATTCCTTTAAATATCGTGCCTGGGGGGTGTCTATAGTATGCCTGTGAAGTGCCACGTGTTTCCCGTGTTTAGAACAGTCCCTGCACAAAATGACATTTAACGGAAAAAAAGTCATTTAAAACTGCTTGCGGTTTTAACGTAATGTCTGGTTCCTGCAATATGGATGAAAATCATTGAGAAAAATGTCATGGGTAGCCCCCCCCCCCCGCCCATTACCAGCCCCTTTGGGTCTTGTACGGATACCCCATACCCAAATTAAAAAAAGGAAATGCGTGTGGCCCCCAGGCCCTATATACTCAGAACAGCAGTATACAGGCGGTGCAAACAAGACAGGGACTGTGTAGGTTTGTTGTCTTAAGTAGAATCTGTTTGTAATTTTGAACTGGTACATTTTTAAAGTGTAGCTCCAGTCCAAAAAACTATTTTTAAGCTTTTTGGAAAACATAGGGAAGGGTTATCACCCCTGTATAATTTTTTTGGCCGTCTTTTTTCATCTCCCTTCCTGTTGTCTCCTTCCGTTTGCAAGTAGGAGACGTTTGTAAGTTGGATGTTTGAAAGTAGGGGCCTGCCCTATATGCTCTGCAGAAATGTGGGCCTAAGGTGTTGATGTTGCCACAACACTGTAAGCCCTCAAAGTGACTCTTAGTTGGTGCTGGAGCGCCCTGCTGTGAACGATTATATCAAGAATTGTAATTACATGCCATTGTTGAACAGTGGTAGAAAAATTGGGCCTTTGGCGGTTGTGGTGGTGGTGGTGCTGGTGCCACAACACTATAAGTCCTCACAGTTACTCTCGGTGGGCGCAGGAACAGGCCCCCTATGAAATATTATATCAAGAATTGTAATTACATGCCCCTGTTAAACAGGGGCTGAAGAATTGGGCCTTAGGCACTGGTGCTGGTGCCAACGACACTGCAACCTCTCCCAGATACTCTAGTTGGAGTGCAGGAATGAGCACTGCTGCAAAGCATTGCATCAAAAAGTTTAATTACATGCCCCTGTTAAACAGGGGCTTAAAAATTGGGCCTTAGGCACTGGTGCTGGTGCCACGACACTGCAACCTCTCCCAGATACTCTTGTTGGAGTGCAGGAATGAGCCCTGCTGCAAAGCATTGCATCAAAAATTGTAATTACAAGCCCCTGTTGCACAGGGGCTGAAAAATTGGGCCTCAGGCACTGGTGCTGGTACCACGACACTGCTACCTCTCCCAGATACTCTAGTTGGAGTGCAGGAATGAGCCCTGCTGCAAAGCATTGCATCAAAAATTGCAATTACATGCCCCTGTTAAACAGGGGCTGAAAAATTGGGCCTTAGCCACTGGTGGTATCACCCAGAACCAAAAATGTTCTTCCAAGCAGGATCTTTGAGGAGGAAGAGGATAGTCAGTCAACATAACAGGACAGTCACTCAGCATCAGCATAGGCAGTCTTGAAGGGATGTGCCATTTCACCGACCATCAGCCGATCAACCGAGTCGGTGGACAGGCGCACCCTGTGATCGGTTGTAAAGCCTCCAGCAGCACTGAAGGTGCCTTCCGAAAGAACGCTGGATGCAGGACAGGCCAGTAGCTCAATTGCATACTGTGCAAGCTCTGGCCAGTGATCCATCCTCATCCTTTTAGTGGGAAAGGTGTGAGGTAAGTCTGACCTTGCCCCTAGGTATTCCTGTACCATGTAAATCAGATGCTGACAATGGTTGCTGGAACCAATCATACCTTGGGGCTGCAGACTAAAAAATTGTCTGAACACATCGGTCAGACGGCCACCTTCTCCACCGCTCCTTCTGTGACTGACCAAAACCTCAGCAAAACGTTGTCCAGGACCAGGAGTTTGTAACCTCCCAGTCTCTGGGAACACATTGCACAAACCTTTCTGCAAGGCCTCCTGGAGATGTCTCATCCTCTGCTCCCTCCGCAACCTTACCCTTGTACCGTGGATCAAGGAGAGTGGCCAGCCAGTAATGGTCCCTCTCCTTGATCCGAAGAATACAAGGATCCTTCCGCAGGCTTTGCAGGATAAGGGAGGCCATGCAGCGTAGGTTAGCTGAGGCATTCGGTCCAGAGTCCTCTGGGTCACTAGGGACAACATGATCCGCAGCCCCTCCTCCTCCCAGCCACGTACAAGTCCGCGGGTTTCTTGGGACTGTAAATCATCCCTAAAAGACTGCTGCTGCTGATGCTGAGTGCCAGGCTCCACCTCCATGCTGACACAAGCCTCTTCCTCCTCCTCCTCCTCTTCCTGGGTGATGGATGGGACAGCAGGAACACTGTCTGGATAAAGGGGGCCTTCAGAGGCAAGGAAGTCCTGCTCTTCCTGCCTCTGTTCTGCCTCAAGTGTCCTGTCCATTATTCCATGCAGCGTATGCTCCAACAAGTGGACAAGAGGTACAGTGTCGCTGATGCATGCACTGTCACTGCTCACCATCCTCGTGGCCTCCTCAAATAGTGACAGGACAGTGCATGCATTCCTGATGATGCCCCACTGGCATGGTGAAAAAAAACCGAGCTCCCCTGACCCTGTCCTGGTGCCATAGCCGCACAGGTACTCATGGCCGTCTGCTGCTAGGGGCAGCTGCTGCAGCATGGCCAGCGTTGAGTTCCACCTGGTGGGCATGTCACATATAAGGCGGTTCTTGGGCAGGTTCAACTCCTTTTGGAGCTCAGCCAGCCAAGCACTGGCATTAATTGATCTGCGGAAATTCACACAGACTTTCCTAGCCTGCCTCAGGACATCCTGTAAGCCCGGGTACCTGCCCAAGAACCGCTGCACCATCAGGTTAAGGACGTGAGCCACACAGGGCACATGGGTCAGTTGTCCCTGTCAGAGGCCGGAGAGGAGGATGGTGCCATTGTCGCAAACCACCATTCTTGGCTGATTCTGGCATGGCGTCAACCGCCTCTTGGCCTGCCCCTGCAGAACTGACAAAATATCTGCCCCAGTGTGGCTCCTGTCCCCCAAACAAACTAGTGCAAGCATGGCATGGCATCTTTTTACCTGCGTACTTGCGTAGCCCCTTGAACGCCTACAGAGCACTGCTGGTTCCCGAGGACAGAGCACTGGAAGAGGCCATGGAGGAAGAGGAGGTGGGGGTGGAGGAGAGAGGTGTGTCACAACCAGTAGTAGCATTTCGGAGGCGTGGTGGCGGAACAACCTCCAACACTACTGCACCTTGTCCTGCATCCTTCCCAGCTGCCAGAAAAGTGACTCAATGGGCCGTGAAAGATAGGCAACGTCCCTGTCCATGCCTGCTGGACCATGAGTCAGCGGTAATATGCACCTTACCGCTGACCGCCCTGTAAAGCGAGGCATTCAACCGCTGGGCATGTGGATGGCTGGGAGTGAACTTCTTTCGGCGGTCCAGCAGCTGGGGCAGGGAAATTTGCCTGGTACAATCGGACGTCGATGTACTGCTAGCAGTATTTGGCTGTGACACACCTAATTCTACACCTTCATTCCTCTCAGTGCAGGTTTCAGAGAGGACTGAAGGTCTAGTGGGGTTGGAGATCCCAGCTGATAAGGAGGAAGGAGAGGTCCGCTTTGTTCTTTGGTGTAGGTCTCTAAGGTATGCTTGCCAACGAGCTGCATGGCAGGTCAACATATGTCTGGTCAAGCATGTGGTGCCCCAACAGCTGATGTTTTAGCCACGCGAGATACGCTTGAGACATATGTTGCAGATAGCAGTGGTGCGATCTGCTGCACTCATCTCAAAAAAGGCCCACACCAAAGAACTTTTGGAATAACGCGCAGAGGCAGTGCCCTGCACAGGCGGAGCTCTGCGATGTGATTCAGTCAGTGTGCTGCCCCTAAGTTGGCTCCCGGAGGGCATCCTGCCTCGTTGGAGATGTGCTTCCTCCTCCTCTTCTCTCCTATCAGGCACCCATATGGAGTCAGTGACCTCATCATCCCCTCCCTCTTCATCACTGGAGCAAACCTGGCAGTATGCTTCAGCTGATGGAACATGACTGCCAGATTGCTGTCCTTCTTGAGCATCCCCTCTCTCTGCACACATGCTACTGTCTTCCTCTAGCTAGGTATCATCATCAGAGCCTTTAAAACGCTGGGCATCCTCCTGGAGCATGTACCCAACACTGTGGTCAAACAGTTTGGGGGACTCCTCAGGAGGACATGGTGGGTCTAGGGAAGGAGTGACTGATGACATTGAGACGAGGGAAGAGGACGCGTTGGCAGCTGCTTTGCTAGTACCCTGAGCCTGGGTGAGAGAGGATGAGGAGGATGAGGAGGGCTTGGTCATCCACTCTACCAAGTCTTTAGCATGATGCGGCTCAACACATCCAGCTGCCGAAAATAAGGACAAGCGTGTCCCATGGTCACGTGCTGATGAAGATGCACCATGTCCATGACCAGCACTGTTATCTCTAGACACAGAGCCTGCTTGCCCTCTTTTATTGGCTTGTGACTGTCTGTATCTCCTTGTTGGCCTTCCAGACATAGTAATGGCTTGCAGGGAGAAGGGAAAACCAGCAATTGGGTAGCTTTAGGTGCACACTGAGCAGATGACACAGTACACTGACTGTAATTACTGCAGCTGCCTGCCTGTGTTACAGAAATAGAACAATACCAGCAATAAGGGGTAGCTTCAGGTGTATACTGTGCAGGAGGCACACAACACCCACTGTAAATGCTGCAGATGACTATATTACAGAACATCAGCAATAAGGGGTAGCTTCAGGTGTATACTGTGCAGGAGGCACACAACACCCACTTTAACTGCTGCAGATGCCTGTATGACAGAACGCCAGCAATAAGGGGTATCTTTAGGTGTATACTGTGCTGGAGGCACACAACACCCACTGCAACAGCGCTAGGTTTTCAAGCCACAAAGACACTGTCCCTGCCTATCCTGCTCTTTCCCTGAACACCGTAACACACTACATAAAGCCGCCGTGCCTTGGCCAATCATGAGCCAGCAATGCACTGCGATGGTGTAGTGCATTGTGGGCCTTCGTGCCACGCAAATATGGTGCGAACGGTCCACAAAGTTCTGAATTTGCTGAACGAACGAACGGCCGGTGTTCGAGTTGAACATGCGCTCATCCCTAACTGACTATTGTCACCTGGAGAGAGTAAGGATGGAGGAAACTTTATAGTTCTCACCAGAACAGGAACAGATTGGATCTCTTCCAATGGGGGCATCTGTTTGTGTGACAACAAATAAGAGAGTGGGGTGTTCCCTGTATTACGCAGAGATGTCCAATACCCACTTATGTAGGCAAGGTAAGTTAAAAAGAAGACTATGCTGAGACTAATTTCTAATCATCTCATACATTTAATGGAATTTTTTTTGTAATTTTTACAAAAACCAGGACAGGCATCGAGTGTGACTGATAGTGGTGTAGGAGTGTGTGGGAGTAAGCCCTTGTACACACGGTCGGACATTCCGACAACCAAATCCGTCGGATAAATTCCGACGGATGTAGTCCGGAAGAGGTCCGGAAGTGGTGTTGCATGCACATGGTCGGACTAAGTTGTCGGAATTTCCGGTTGCCAAGAACGTGGTGACATAAGCCGCGTACGACGGCACTAGAAAAGGGAAGTTCAGCACCACGTCTGGCACCCTTTGGGCTCCTTCTGCTGATCTTGTGTTTATCACGTGTTAGTAGAAGTTTGGTGAGAGGCGATTCGCGCTTTTCAGATTTGTGCTTCAGTTCGTTACTGCTCTTCCGTTTGTGCTTGTCGGTGCGTATCTGATAATCAGTATGTGTAGTCCGTAAGCATTTGTTTCTCATTGTGGACTATATCTTGGTATAGTACGCTTTGATTTGCATTGCTTATTGTCTGCTTGCTTCTGCTTTTCAGGTCGTTCTTTCAGGCATTGCTGTTTATCGGTGCTTTCTGTTGTCCGTTCTGACCAGCCGACCGTTTTCAAGCCATGTTTCGCAAACGTACTCGTCGTAGAGTTTGTGCTGTGCAGGGGCTTGGTGTTAGGCTTTTAGCTTTCACACAAGCCCAGTCCATGAACAGGGTGAGGAGGAGTTTGTGGACCAAGAATTGGTTGCTCCAGCATGACCAGTTCTGACACATGCCTTTGCTCCGTGAGATCCGGGAGAATAATCCTGATGATTTCAGGAATCATGTCTGGGTGACGGACCCCGTTTTTCACCGTCTGCTGGCTTTGCCATCCCCTTATATCAGCAGGCAGGATACCTGCATGCGGCAAGCCATCACTCCGGAGCAGAGGCTCATCGCCACGTTGCGCTACTTGGCGACAGGGAGAAGCCTTCAGGACCTGAAGTTCTCCACAGGCATCTCCCCCCAGGCTCTGGGGATCATTATTCCAGAGACCTGTTCTGCCATCATTCAGGTCCTGCAGAAGGACTATATGAAGGTAAGTTTTATCCTTTAACATCATATTCTATGTATTTAATGATTGCTAATGTCTTGGATTTCTTTCCTCATTCCCTAATTACCATGATTGCAATATGCTCTAATTGATATGCTGTGCCCCTTTGTCCTCATGCATGCTGGAAGCTTTTCAAGTTCCTTTTTTGTCCTTCATGCATATTTGCCTTCACTAACTTCCCCACCATGCTCTTCTGGGCCCATAAACCTATAGTCTAGTCACTCAACAATGTCTTTTGTCAGCTCCATAGTATTGCTTTCCCCTAAAAACCCCCTAAAATGTGTACAAATGTTATGTGTGTGCTTAAATTCATGCAGAGTGCCATTTTTTTTTGGGGTTGGGTCAAACTCATTAGGAACCCCCCTCCCCCCAACTGCTAGGTCAGCTGCTAGGTCAGCTGATAGCAATCCTCTATCTGTTGACTTTGCCAAACCCAATACACACTGTCAGGTACTCACCAAAGCCGAAGTGCTGAGAGCGGCTTCCCTTGCAGCTGGGTGCACAGTACCCCTGAGGATGGAACAGTGGGTACAGGGCACAGAGAGGCACGGGTTACCAGCAGGTGACTGGAGTGCAGCAGGTCTACTGAAGGAAGAGATGCCCGTGCAGAAGATCTCGGAACTGGTAGAGGTAAACTGCCAGGGGTTCCAACACCTGGAGTGAAGGCCGAGGGTCAAACACAGGTACAGTCCGTGAGACAAAGGATATTCCAGAGGCAGGCCGAGGGTCAAGCACAGGTATCAGTCCGTGAGATAAAGGATATTCCAGAAGCAGGCCGAGGGTCAAGCACAGGTATCAGTCCGTGAGATAAAGGATATTCCAGAGGCAGGCCGTGGGTCAAGCACAGGTATCAGTCCGTGAGCCAGCAAGGCTAAGTGCAGAAAGTCAGTTTAAACAAGCCAGGGGTCAGATCAGGAGAGAAGCAGAGTGGTCTTCAAACAAGCCGGGTCACAACAGGAAGTGGTCAACAGGAACAGGAAACAGGAACACAGGTGAGCTGAGGAGACAAACCAGCAAAGACACAGAGCACATTGATGCCTTTTATAGGACTGTCAGGCCAATCAGGTAAGGCCCATAGCCCTGTGCATAGGCTTGCACATGCGTGTACGACATTGTGTCGTACGACACATATGCATGCGTCGTTGTGCAGCTCTTCCCCGCAGGCGCACGGGGAAGTGCCGACGTTGAAGTCTGGTGATTCTCTGACAGTGCCCCCCCCCCCAAGGGGCAGCCTCCGGATGCCCAATCTGGCTGGTAGCTTGGGGTGTCTCCGGTAAAAATCCTGTATCAGGCGAGGAGCGTGGATGTTGCTGGAGGGTTCCCAAGAACTGTCTTCAGGGGGATACCCTTTCCATTTTACCAGGTATTGGGTCTGTCTTCCCCTTTTTCGACAGTCCATTATGGCTTCAACCTCGAATTCTTCCTCGCCTTCGACTTGGATGGGTGGAGGTGGTGCCACTTGTCTTCCGGTGAAGGAGCTTGGAATCACTGGTTTTAATAGGGATACATGGAACACCGGGTGAATTTTGTACGAACTAGGTAGCGCCAGTTCAAAAGCTACTGGGTTTACCACCCTTTTGATTGCAAAGGGGCCAATGAACTTGGGACCGAGCTTCCGTGACGGGTATGGCAATCTCAGGTTGGCAGAAGATAACCAAACCTTATCCCCGATCTTCAAACTTGGGCAACTTCTTCTTCCTCTATTGTAGTATACCTCATAGTCTCTTTGAGCCTTCTTCATGGCCTCCTGAATCTGTAGGAAATTGTCCTGAATTGACTTTACCCGTTCTTGGACTGCAGGAGCGGAGACTTCAGGGACGGAATCTGGCAAGAAAGAAGGGTGGTAGCCATAGTTCGCCCAAAATGGAGTTTGGTTGGTGGCGGAATGTACAGAGTTATTATACGCAAATTCCGCGCAGGGCAGGAGAGAGGACCAATTGTCTTGAGAGCAGGAGCAGAAGCAACGAAGGTATTGTTCTAGTGTCTGATTTGTTCTTTCTGTTTGCCCTTTGCTTTGCGGGTGGTATGCGGAGGATAGTGAGGACTTGATTTCTAGTGCTTTGCAGAGGTCTTTCCAGAATTTGGAGGTGAATTGGATTCCCCTATCAGACACGATGTTGGAAGGGATGCCATGTAGCCTCACGACTTCCTTGATAAAGATACTTGCTGTAGCTGAAGCAGAAGGGGCGCCATACATAGGTAAAAAATGTGCCATCTTCGAGAGACGATCTACCACTACTAGGATTGTAGTGAACTGGTCAGAAGGTGGTAAATCAACAATAAAATCCATAGAGATCTCTCTCCAAGGGCGTTCGGGAACAGGTAAGGACCTCAAAAGTCCCCAGGCCTTGGTGTTTGCCCCCTTGTTACGCTGGCAAGTGATACAGGATTGGACATAGTTCTTGCAGTCCCTTCTCCAATCCGGCCACCAGTACGAACGACTGATTAGATCGGCAGTCTTCTGGATCCCAAAATGTCCTGCCATCTTGTGGTCATGAAAGGTTTGCAAAATCTGAGGTCTTACTGAAGGAGGAACGAATACCTTGTTGTGTGCCCATAGCAAACCGTGTTTCCTTTCCAGGGAGGATGCTGTAGTTTTGGAGAGTTGGTTAGTGGCTTGTTTGATGGCAGTTTCTAGATCGGGCTGGATAATTTGGAGGAAGTTGTGTGGAGACAGAATAGTTGTGGGTTCAGGTGGTTCTTCGGCTTCTGGAAACATTCGGGAGAGTGCGTCTGCTTTCCCATTCTTGGAACCGGGACGGAAGGTGATATGGAAATTGAACCTGGAGAAAAAGAGAGCCCAGCGTGCTTGTCGGGGTCGGAGGTGTTTAGCAGCTCTGAGGTACTCCAGGTTCCTGTGATCTGTAAAGATCATGATGGGTTAAGACGCACCCTCCAGCAGGTACCTCCATTCTTCCAGTGCAAATTTTATAGCAAGAAGTTCTCGATCTCCGACATCGTAATTCCTCTCCGGAGGACTGAGTTTCCGAGAGGCGAAGGCAACTGGATGAAGGAGAGCCTTCGGCCCACTTCTTTGGGAGAGGATAGCACCTAATGCGAATTCAGAGGCGTCCACCTCCAACACATAGGAAAGGCTTGGATCTGGATGTAGGAGGATAGGAGCTGATATAAAGAGTCTCTTTAATTCATCGAAGGCTTCCTGTGCTTGGGGAGACCATCGAAATTTGACCTGCTGGCGGGTTAGTTGGGTGATGGGGGAAATAATCGTGGAGAAGCCCTGGATGAACCTGCGATAGAAATTGGCAAAGCCAACGAACCGCTGTACAGACCTTTTGTCTGAAGGTGCCGGCCATTCTTGAATGGCTTTGATCTTCTTTGGATCCATTGAGATTCCTCCTGTGGAGATGATAAATCCAAGGAACTGGATGGTGTCTCTTTCAAATTCACATTTTTCTCCCTTTAGGTAGAGCCCATGTTCTTTGAGGACAAGGAGGACCTTCCTGACGTGAGTACGGTGCAGTTCTAAGGAATTGGAAAAAATCAGAATATCGTCAAGATATACTATCACGAAGTTGTCTAGATACTCACGGAATATATCGTTGACCAGATGCTGGAATGTGGCCGGGCATTGCAGAGCCCGAAGGGCATCACTAGATATTCAAAATGCCCGAATCTAGACCTGAAAGCCGTCTTCCACTCATCCCCATCACGAATTCAGACTAAGTTATATGCTCCCCGAAGATCTAGTTTAGTAAATATCTTGGCAGTTCTTAGGCGTTGAAAAAGTTCAGGGATGAGTGGAAGCGGGTACCTGTTCTTAATGGTAATTTTATTAAGTTCCCTGTAGTCCACGCAAGGCCTGAGAGAACCGTCCTTTTTTTCGACAAAAAAGATGCCTGCACCAGCTGGAGAAGAGGATGGTCGGATGAATCCCTTTTCCAGGTTTTCATCTATGTAAGAGCGTAGGGCTTCTAGTTCAGTCTCTGATAATGGAAAGATCCGACCAAACGGAATTTCGGAACCGGGTAGCAAGTCTATCGGGCAATCATAGGGCCGATGGGGTGGCAGAGTATCAGCCTTCTTCTTGTCAAAGATGTCCAAAAAGTTATGATAGGCCGAAGGGACATGTTGCAGGTTATCAGGGATGGTCTGTATGGTTAGGCAGGAGGTGGACTTGTGGGAGGTCGGCAGGTGACAGTGCTGTGAACAGTAGGCAGATGAAAAGAGTACTTCTTTCTTGTTCCAGTTGATCTGTGGGTCGTGGGCTTGTAACCAAGGGAAACTCAGAATGATTGGGAACATAGGAGAGTGGATAACGTCAAAGCGAAGAAATTCACAGTGACCAGAGTCTGTGGATGTCAAGATTGGTACTGTTTCCTGGGTCACAGGACCGGAGCAGGGTAGGGAGCCATCGGCCAGATGAATCTGAAGGTGTTGTTTTTTAGAGCAGAGGGGAACATGCAGGCTCCGAGCTAGGGTTATGTCCATAAAGCAACTGCAGGCCCCGGAGTCAATGATGGCTCCCAGCCGAACCTCCTCTTCCGCCACCCGTAATGAAACTGGGAGGACAAGGTGAGACCGGGTGGAAACTGCAATCTGGGAATTCACAGCAACACGAGGTTGGCACTTACTGGGTCTCACAGGGCAGCTGCGTAGGAAATGACCCGCTTCACCACAATATAGACAAAGGTTGGCTTGACGCCGACGGAGTCTCTCGTCAGGGGTGAGTGGAGCCCGGACCAAGCCAAGCTACATGGGTTCGCCATCAATAGAGGAGGTGGGAGCTGGAACAGGTGCAGGTACTGGGGGTACCCGGGGTAGCATCCAGATGGGTCTGGGTGACTGGAGGCGTTCGGAGCGATGCTCCCGTAGACGTCGATCAAGTTTGGTAGCCAACTGGACCAGATCTTCCAGGGATGTAGGGGTGTCTACTCGGGCTAGTTCATCTTTTAAGGTCTCAGACAGGCCCAGACGGAACTGATACTTAAAGGCAGCCTCATTCCAGTTAGTGTCCCCAGACCATTTCCAAAATTCCACAATGTAGTCCTGTACTGGTCTCTTTCCCTGGGTAAGGGAATGCAGGATGGCTTCAGCCGTAGCGGTGCGCTGGGGATCGTTGTGACATAGTTGTGACATAGCTTCAAAAAAAGTCTCTACTGAATCAAGAAGGGGGCTCTTCTGTTCTAGGAGGTTATGGGCCCAGGACTGTGGCTCATCGGATAGCAGGGAAATGATGAAACCCACTTTTACCGACTCAGAATGGAAGGTCCTGGGCTGCAAAGCCAAATACAGGAGGCATGCGTTTTTAAATGACCTAAACTTCTTCCGGCTGCCCGAAAAACGCTCAGGAGTAGGGACCCTGGGTTCCGGAAGGGTCATGACTACCGCAGGTGTAGCATCGCCTTGGGCTTGCGAAGCAGAAGGTTTGCTGGATGAAGAATCTTGTAGACTGGGAGCGACTGCCAAGTGCTGAAGGCGACCCTCAATCTGGAAGAAGCCATCTTGGAGTCGCTGTACGGCCTGGGTGAGGGCTGCAACCTGCTGGCAGAGAGCCTCTAAAGGTGAGCCAGCCCTGTCGGCTTCTGACATGGCTGGTTTGTACTGTCAGGTACTCACCAAAGCCGAAGTGCTGAGAGCGGCTTCCCTTGCAGCTGGGTGCACAGTACCCCTGAGGATGGAACAGTGGGTACAGGGCACAGAGAGGCACGGGTTACCAGCAGGTGACTGGAGTGCAGCAGGTCTACTGAAGGAAGAGATGCCCGTGCAGAAGATCTCGGAACTAGTAGAGGTAAACGCCTGCCAGGGGTTCCAACACCTGGAGTGAAGGCCGAGGGTCAAACACAGGTACAGTCCGTGAGACAAAGGATATTCCAGAGGCAGGCCGAGGGTCAAGCACAGGTATCAGTCCGTGAGATAAAGGATATTCCAGAAGCAGGCCGAGGGTCAAGCACAGGTATCAGTCCGTGAGCCAGCAAGGCTAAGTGCAGAAAGTCAGTTTAAACAAGCCAGGGGTCAGATCAGGAGAGAAGCAGAGTGGTCTTCAAACAAGCCGGGTCACAACAGGAAGTGGTCAACAGGAACAGGAAACAGGAACACAGGTGAGCTGAGGAGACAAACCAGCAAAGACACAGAGCACATTGATGCCTTTTATAGGACTGTCAGGCCAATCAGGTAAGGCCCATAGACGTGTGCATAGGCTTGCACATGCGTGTACGACATTGTGTATATATAGTAGATCAGAGGAAATGATGACACATAATTGCAGTCACACTTTGTTTTCATTAGAAAATGTGTCTCTTCCTGTGAACTTGTCCGGCTTTTGAAAATCTTGAATTTGTTAATGTATGTAGGGATTTTATCTTTCTCCACAGACTTATCATATCACTCCTTATCCAATCCTTTCCCCATAGGACCTCGGTCAGGTTTAGTTGATGTCTGTGCCCCCATTGGGTGGATTGCTCTTCACTTCCTTGCCATTTGTCAGACTAAACAGGAAATATGGGAGTTCAGAGAGATACAAATTTGATGACTCTGATAAGGGGACCTTATACTTTAGGCTTTAAATACTCATTTCCCAAAATGTTATACTGATCTTGGCCAAAAATGTTTGTGTCTAATCTGCTTGCAATGTTGATGTGCCAAATTACTAATTTTTTGTCTTGTTTCACTCCACAGTTTCCTTCAACGCCACAGGAATGGCAGACTGTGGCCTCCCACTTTGCCAGCAGTTGGGACTTTCCCAATTGTGGAGGTGCAATTGATGGGAAACACGTCCGCATCGTCCCACCCCCCAACTCGGGGTCCTACTATTATAATTACAAGGGGTTTAATAGTATCGTGATGTTGGCGGTGGTGTCAGCGACCTATGACTTCCTGTATGTGGACGTGGGGCAAAATGGCTGGATGTCGGATGGTGGAGTGTTCTCACGGGCGGAATTCTACTGGCGTCTCCAGAGTGGCAGTCTGGGCTTGCCACCCCTAGAGGAGAATGTAGAAGGACTCCCGTTTGTATTCGTCACGGATGAGGCGTTTGCCCTGGCAAACCACCTGATGCGGCCTTTCCCGATGAGGACCCTCACCCCGGATCAGAGGATCTTTAATTTCCGGCTGGCCAGAGCCAGAAGAGTCGTGGAGAACACTTTTGGAATACTGGCCAGCCGGTTCTGCCTATTTTTGACGCCAATCCACATGGCGGAATATAAACTCAATCACATGGTGCTTGCCTGCTGTGTTCTGCACAATTTCTTGAAAAGACATTCAGCAAACTATGTGGTCTCAGTTGGCCCAGATGCAGACTTGCCGGAAAATGACAATCTCACGTCCCTTGAAACTGCTTGTCCTGGCTTGCCCCCCCAAAGCGCCTGCGAGGTCAGAACCCAATACATGGAGTACTTTGTGGGTAGGGGGGCCATTGATATGCCAGACAATGTCTGAGAGGCATTTTTGTAATACATTTTTCTTTGAAACTACAATAATCTTTGTTTTCATTTACTGCTTGGCTTGGTTTTAGGTGTCTCCTAGGTTTTTTTGTTTGGGCTTTTTTCTACAACAGTGCAAACCCAAGTTCAGAGCGAGATGAGGTGACAGTCTCTTCTTCAGATAATCTTATTATGTTGTGGGTCTGCTACACACACACACACCTTGTTTTTGTTGCTAATGTATGTAGTGCATTACTGACAAAAATATTCCTAATTTTCAGCACCATGGCAGAAATATGCGGGGTCCTGAAAATGGCGTGATTGGGAAAATTTCCACATCACTGTGGGTGTTATTTACTAAAGCCATATCCACTATGCACTACAAGTGCACTGCAAAAGTGTACCTGAAACGGTACTTGGAGTGCAAAGTGGATTTGCCTTTAGTAAATAACACCCATTGCTACAGAAAACAACAACTTTACTCCAAATACTGCTTTTGCGCATTGAAAAAGGAAGCCACACATTGTTTATAATTTCACTTTTTAATCAAAGCACATTCACATGTGCGTTTAGAAAAGGGTTTTACAACAAACCAACATATTGGGTGTATATCAAAAATTATTTTTGTTAATTATTTTGGTAACTTGGCATTTTTGTGTAAACAGGCATGTATCAAAGCATAACATACTGAACACAGGAACTTACAAAGTTCAACTTTGAAAAATGAAGACAATATCAGACATGAGTATGTACAAACTGGGCTGATATTGCCTTCATCACATGGGGTGTCACCCCTGGAAAAGCCAAATTTGGAAGATGTACACAGTGTGTCAACATGTGCTATCTCCCATCATGGGGGATCAATGTACATGTTTTGGGGGTGCAACCCCTTCATCTCAGCCACTTTCCACAAAACACGTACATTGATCCCCCATGATGGGAGATAGCACATGTTGACACACTGTGTGCATCTTCCAAATTTGGCTTTTAGTAAAATACAAAAGTTGTTTGTTTGAACAAAAAAAACCCCCAAGCTAGTTTGGGGTGTTTCAAACTCTCCCCAAAACATCAATGATGTTCTTCATTTTATGTTGAACATCATTGATGTTTTCTGTATAATTTCTAAATCGCGATTGCACCCCATTATCTCCCCAATCAGGATCTGGGCACTTTCACTGGTAAAATGTGATTCTTCTTCCACATCACCTAAAAAAACAAAAATAAACACACCATGTATTATAAATATGATGACATACATTGATTAGCTTACTGTAAGCTGTGGTCTCCGACACTCACCTGTTGTGGTGACAATTTGTCCAACTTCAACAATCTCTCCTTCCTCCTCCTCCTCCTCTGCTTCTGCTGTTGGAATTTTGCCTTCTTTGGGAGGTGTGGGGTCCCTGGTGTCCTCAGACTTCCAGAGTCTTCTCTACCCTATGAGAATGTAAAAAAAGGAATACTTAGCACACAGAGGGCAGAAATTGGAATATGAAACATTGCTTGGAAGCGTCGTACAATTGTGTTTTTTGGCCAAGTTCAAAGGTGAGAACATTATTTTGGACACTTTCTAAAGCTGGAATACTTACCTGCAGTGTGAACAAATGTAGTGAAGTGTAAGTTGGGAAAACATAATTTTGGGAGTGGGCTAACGAACAATGTTTATTACGAACGATTGAACCCATGAACTTGAAAGTGGCCATTTTATACTGTACAACATGAAATCAAAGCACATTGAGCAGTATGCAAGCAATAATAATCATATGAACACACGACAACTACTTACTTTTTTGAAGAACTCGCTTGATCCTTCTGTACTGATCGTGCTCCCTCAGTTTCAGGTCTGACCAGCGTTTTCTCAGTTGATCCTTGGATCGTCATACCCTAAAATTCTTCTGAAGACTCTTCACAACTTTAGTCATGATCTTGGCCTTATATTTGGGTTTGGGTAAGGTCCATACTTCCCATCATAGTCGGTCCTCTTCAATATGTCCACCATCTCCAACATCTCTCCAAAAGACATATTTGAGGCCTTAAATCTTCTCCTCCAGGGTCGGGACATTTCAAGCTCCGGGCTTTCCTCGCCCTCCTCCTCGTTAGTGGAACTCTGATTGCGCACCTGCGTTGTCTCCGCCATGTGCTCTCCCCACTGCGCCAAAAGAGAAGGGGCGGGGAATAGTCTAGAAAGAATGTCAGGGGCGGGCGGAGTTTCACGCATGCGCACTGTATATAAAATGCAACGCGCGTGTGTCGTACGTATGATTTGTGAACAGAGGGAGAAGCTGATGCGCCGATCGTGCAAACGAAGGTACAATTTTTAACTTGGTACATCACTAGCCTATACTGCTTCTAGATTGAGGCCTGCATTAGTGGAGTTTAGCCTGACATTAGGGTTTGTCTTGTGTTGTGCAGAGATTATGGACGGTTTCAATGACCAAAGTTTCCTCCCTCTGTTCATCGATAAGTACAGGGAGCTGCCCTGCCTGTGGCAATCTACACATCCACATTACAGTAACAAACTAAAGAGGCAGGCAGCGATGCAGAAACTGGTTGAGTTTGTGAAGCCGGTGGTCCCCAGGGCAAACATCAACTATTTAAAAGTGAAAATTGGTGGCCTGAGGAGTACATATCTGAGGGAGCGGAAGAAGGTGCTCGAGTCCATGCAAACTGGAGCTGCAGCAGATGAGGTTTATGTCCCCACGCTGTGGTATTATTAGAGGATGCAGTTTCTGTCAGACCAGGCTGAGGTCAGGGAATCCCTCTCTACTCTTCCTTCCACACGTCCTTCTATGCTACATTCTACACCTGATGAGTCTTCCAACGCCCAACCTGGGCCTTCCACTTAGGAAGAACCCAGCTTGAGCCAGGTATAGTTTTGTTGTACATATTTTGGGAGTAAAAATTAATGATGTAAAATAGTTTTTTGCTCTCTAATTGCTGATTTTAGAAAGTGTTTCACATATCAATAGACAGTAGTGGCCAAAACCTTTGGGCCAAGAATGAAAAATGCTGGGCTCAGAATGATAGTCTTTTCTATTGGTTAACAATTTGCAACAGTCTTGAGGTGAAAATTGTGTGTGTTTGATGAACCAAAAACTAAAACTATGTCCCTTTTTCATACACAGGAAGACCTCAGCCAGGAGGAGGGTGTGGAATGCAGCAGCCAGGAGGTGGCTGAGGAAAGTGGAAGCCAGGAGGAGGCGGGGGTAAGTGGCAGCCAAGCGGAGGGCGGGCGGAGAAGCCTGACTGAATCACAGGTCCCTCCACTCCGCCTTCCATGCAAAAGGGCGAGAAAGGGGGGAATGTGGAGGAGTCGGCTCTGAAGCTGATCGGGGAGGCTTCAGCGGCCCTCAAAGTCACCCCCACATATCAAGAGTCCATTGCCGCTTTGGCTGCCTGCAAACTCCAGCAAATGGAGGAGGGGCAACAGATCTTGTGTGAGGAGCTAATTATCCTCACCCTCAACAAGGGGTTGTTGGGCCAAATCACACAAGCAACACACTTGTGTGATTTGGCCCATGCCCCTCCTCCTCCTTCTGCCACACCTCCAGCACCATGGCCACAGCCTGGAAGGAAGCGTGGAAGGAAGACCAGAGAGTGATGACCTGGGTTCAGTCTGGTCTGACAGAAGATACAGCCTCTTGTAGTACCACAGCCTGGGAACATAGATGTCATCTGCTGCTGTTCTGGGTTTCTTGGACTTCAGGACCAGACTTCTCTCCCTCAGACATGTACTCCTCAGGCCACCAATTTTGGCGTTTAAATAGTTGATGTGTGCCCTGGGGGCCAAAGACTTTGCTAATCTCCCCAGTTTCTCCAGCGCTGCCTCCCTCTTTATTTGTTACTGACACCTAAATAAAGTTTTTTTTTGGTTGAAGAAATACTTGCCTATGTGTTTTACTTCAAAAAGGACAGTTTATTTGTGAGCAGGCAGGTACATTTCAAAAATACAAAGTGAAACGAATAACTGGGGGCACCAACACCAAACAACCTCCTGTAGATCAAAAAAAAATAAAAAATTTAAAAGATAATAATGGTGTTGTGGTAAGTTGACACACAATACACACCCAACAAAATGCAAAGATGAGCAAACTGTCAAAAAAGGAGATGTTGATTAAAAAACAAAATTAAAAGATTGTGTAGATGTGACGATTTAAAATATTGTATTGCTGAAATGAGTAAAAAGAATAAAGAAATACATTCGGGAGAAGTGTGTGGGAATATGAGCATCAAAACAAGTTCATTCTTGCAGCATTGTAAAGAATAAGAGAATGCGCTGCATGAAAGAATATTTAACATTGCAGCGCGACGAATGTGCTATATCGATTACGATCCCTCAGGTAGTTTTACCTGAGGGAGCGCTTTCGTGTCCGAATTTGATTGTGAGCATGCGTGGCACCTTGTCCGTCGGAGTAGGCTACACACGATCGGACTATGTCCGATCGGAGCATGTTGTCGGAAAATTTTATAGCCAAGTTGGAAAACTTGGTCAGTCGGATACTCCAACGGAAACAGTCTGATAGAGCCCACACACGGTCGGATTATCCGACAACACAGTCCTATCGGACATTGTCCATCGGAATATCCGACCGTGTGTACAAGGGCTTAGAAATTCCCTGCGAGGGAAAGATCATCACCCATTGTGTTGATTATTCAGTTTGACAAGTTAACTTATTTTGTTTTTGTAAACTGGCACTTTACAAAAATGTTGTACTGTATTTTCTGTGAAATATATATGCATATGAGCATACCTTTTTTTTGTTTGTTTTTTGGTGGGGGAGTGGATCTTGGGTGGGAGTTCCCACGCTTTTTCCCCCAGGACTTGGCCCCTGGATTCAATGCTGTATATATGTATATATAATGTGTGTTGTCTCATGCTGTTGGGACACACACTGTCAGATGCTAATGTCATGAACTCCAGCCACCTGTCTGTTGTCTTGTATGATGTAAATAAGTTTAGTCTGACTTGTAAGAGTATTCCACACGTTGTTGTTTGTGCTACTTAACCCCATGTTGATGTTTATGGTAATGTGTATTGAATTGTTAGTGAGTTAGAAGCCGAAAAGTCTTATCCCTCAGTCAACTAGTCTGAGTGTTGATTTAGATAATTAGCTCAGGTTAATTCTGTTTCTGGCTACAGTTGTATTGTTAGAATAAATGATCAGGAGGGGTGACCTCCCCTTCTACTGTATTATAAATACTTGTCATTTTGGTCCTAATAAATCAGTCCATGTTGAGCAGCTAAGCAAGTGTCGTCTTGTTTTGTGCTTGTGAGCGGATGGAATATCTGATATCTATATTCAGGCTGGGAGGAAGTGGTATATGACGAAAGCACTCAATCAGAGTGTAGGGACCTTTCGTCACAATGTATCTAGTTTTCTCAGATAGGCAGGTTGAGGGGCACCAGGGGTATTTAATGTGGAGGAATCTGTTTTATCAGTTTCCTCCAAAGTTTGTAAAATCCACTTGGGGACCCGGAGCCCGGAGATTCCATAGCGTTATGGGTGGGATGGAATCTCCAATCCTGGGACTGGGTTTTTGGAACAGCCAAGAGTCTGGCTAGTTTATTGAGCAGGTGGGCACCTGGGCTTATAGCAGAGTTAGGATTAGGGTTCTGGGCTTCACCAGAGAGACAGGAGGTCTCCAGGAGTCCAGAGAGTGCAGGTGTGCACTAGAGAAAGCCAGAGACCCAAATATGAGGATCAGAGCAGTGAGGGACTGCTTTCTACATAGACGCTGTGTGTGTGTTGAAGCTGTGTGCATCTAAGGAGACAGATGAGAGCCTGAAGTGGAAGGCCTGAGCAGCAAGGAAGCTGAAAAGAGGTACAGTAGTTGTAGGGGAACCCTGTTATAAGGCCAAGAGGGCTGAAGTGTAAAGCCTAGGTGGCAGTGCTGCTGAAGAGAGCCAGGTGGCTTGGCATTTTTCATGTATTGTTTTTGGGAGAAGAACCCCTGTGTGGGCAACCAAGTGCATGTGTGAACTTTATTTTGTTCCTTTTAATAAAAGTGGGCTACCATGCCCTTAAACTAAAGTTCCTGTTCGCTGTGAACTTACTGAAAAGGCATCTACTACTGAGTTAAACATCCCCCATGTTACTATATCTATCTATCTATCTATCTATCTATCTATCTATATATATATATATATATATATATATATATATATATATATATATATATATATATATATACACATACATACAACACCTATGATGCATATATATATATATATATATATATATATATATATATATATCGTATTTATCGGCGTATAACACGCGCCGGCGTATAACAAATTTAGGAGGGAATTTTAAGGAAAAAACCTGACAATTTTAAGTATTACATAAATGTAAAACATATATATATCTCACCGCCGAGATATAAATAAATGAAATTGTCTTGAAATGGACATGTGACCCTAAATGTTATACTAACCCTATATTCTGCTTAATGGCAGAGATTACCATCAAAACCACAAGCTAAAAACCACCCAGCAACCCCCCAAAAAAAAAAATCTTTTGTTTCCCCCAAGCCTAGCCAAAAAGGGACAGAGGTGTTGCACTGGAATGACACGAAGGGATAGATCCCGTTTACAATAAAAAAGGAAAAAAAAAAATTCATATACAAAATAAATCAAACAATTGGTCACCTAAATACAAATGTATCAAGAGTCATCAATGAAGGCATTGATGTCCCACTCCACGTTCATACCGAACGGGGAGTGGGACTGGAGCTCATAAATCCAATACGTCTCAAGTCTTGAGATTCCTCTTATCATAGCTCCACCTCTCCACGATGGAGTATATTTGTCAATCACAATAAACTGAGAGCCCTCTGGGTTACTATTGTGGAACTCCCTATAATGTCTGGGAACAGTATGTTTGGGATCTTTACTCTTAATCAAAGAAATATGCTCTCCTACCCTGATGGTAAAAGTTCTCGTGGTGTGACCAACATATTGCACCCCACAAGGGCAATTTATTAAATATACCACATACCTAGTACTGCACGTGCAAAAGGACTTAATGGAATATTTTTTATTAGTGACCGTTGATCTAAATTCTAGAGTCTTCTGTCTCCCTGACATATTGTGTTGGCACACAACACATCTCTTACAAGGGAAATATCTGTCACGTACCTAGTAGGCGAGCCCGGAATGCAGGAAGCGGCCCCTCGTAGCCCCTGGCTAAAGAACCCCTGGAGATGGTAACAGAAGCTCAAAAGTTCAGGGGGCACAAGTGCCTGGCGGGTATATGCTGGTCCGGATGGGCAGCAGGACACCAACAGCGAGCAGATGAAGCTGAAGACAAGAGACTGGTGTAGGCAGGCACAAGTGGTAGACTGGCTGGCAGACGGACGTCAGCGGGTACAGCAGTCACAGGATATCCAACCAGGTAGGTAGGAACAGCAGAGTCGGGTACAGGCCGGGTCAGCAGGTAGCGGTCAACGTGGTACAGGAGGGATGAGGCAGAGGCGTAGTCAGACAAGCAGGAGGTCGTAGGCAGGCAGCAACGGATCAGGGTCAAGGTCAAGCCGGGTAACAGGAACTAAGGTAACAGATACAGGTATAGGGTAGTAGGATCTCCGAACGCGCTGTAGACTGGTCAGCACGAGTGGAAGGGAGCAAGTGCCTTAAGAAGACTGTAGGGCGCCAAACGGTCGCACGACGAGTCAGTGTGCGCGAGTGGACGTGCGCCCGTTCGTGCCCCCACGTGCACGCGTGCGTTCGTTCAAGCCGACGCGAGTGCGTCCGATCGCTCTAGCGCGCGTTAACGGAGCACGACGGGTCCTTGACAACAAACCTCTGTGGGTAAGTCTCTCATGCGCAAACGAGACGCCAGGACGATCGTGACAATATCCAATAAGATTGTGAAAGAAAGAGGGACGAGCCGGTGGGTTGATAATATTAGGTGCTATTTTACTCTGTAAGGATGGTGCGCCTCTGAAGAGAACTCTAGCTTTTTCAGGAAGTTTAGGGCCCAAGATGGAATCATTCCTGAGGATATCCCAGTGCTTATTCAAAATGGTTTTAACCTGTCTATGTTGAATATTGAATGTGGCAAGTAAAGCCCATTTGAAATTGTCACCAGATTCTTGTGATGTTTTGACCTGTAACAAGGACTCTCTGTTGGTTTGGGCAACCTTTTGTAGTTGTTCATCCAAAACAGCTGCTTGATATCCTTTGTCTAGAAAACGTTGTTTTAGAATATTTGCCTGGGCATGAAGGGTCTCTAGGTCAGTACAATTCCGACGAAGTCTAATAAGTTGACTTTGTGGAATTGAGCTCAGCCATGTTCTATGGTGACAGCTATCCATAGAGATAAAACTATTGCGATCAGTGGATTTGAAATGTGTCTTAAACTCAAAACCGTTAGTTGTTATTCCTATTTCGAGATCAAGGAAATACATTTTTTCAGTACTCATTTGATAGGTCAATACAATACCCCTATCGTTAGAGTTCAAAATTTCAAAAAACTCAGAGAGTGTTTGGGGGGGGGTACCACCCCATAGGAGGAGGATGTCGTCTATATACCTAACCCACAGAACCAATGATGGGTTCCGTTGGGCATAGACGACATCCTCCTCCCATTTTGCCATAAAGAGGTTCGCAAGACTGGGGGCAAATTTTGCTCCCATAGCGACACCCCTTTGTTGTAAATAATATTGGCCATTAAACCAAAAATAGCTATGGCCAGTCGCAAACTCCAACAATTCAATGATGCATTCACGTTGAAAAGATGCAAGGGATTGCTCCTGATCCAAAAAATGGCGTACCACCTCTATACTTCTCCCTTGTGGTATGTACGTGTATAAGGACGCAACGTCCGCAGTAGCAATGATATATTGGCCGTGTAAATGGACACCCTCTAATTTCCTAATAGTGTCGCCTGTATCCTTTAAATAAGATGGTATTTTTCTAACAAGGGGCTGTAGATAAAAATCTATATAGGGGCCTATACGGGAGGTTACTGAATTGATACCACTAACTATTGGTCTACCGGGGGGGTTAACAGGATCTTTATGAATTTTGGGCAAAAAATAAATGGTAGGTATTTGTGGAGATAGGGGGACTAGAAAGGCTCTTTCTTTGTTATTCAACATTTTTTGTTCATGACCCCTATTAATGAGGTCACTCAATTGTCTTTTGTAAACATTAGTGGGGTTGCTAGGCAGTATCTTGTACGTTCCTGGTTCACTTAAAATCCTAAACATTTCCTTCTCATATTTCGCCATGTCGATTGTTGTTTTACAATGGGGGTCCACAACATCAGGACAATGCTTCAGTCCCCACACAAAACAGATTTCTGCCACTTGGTGATATGAGAGATCCCGACAGCACATATAATGGATACGGACCCTCTCCTTATCCTTATAATCAACCCATTGCCAATTATGAACAACAGGGTTTTTACGAGGACCCATACACTCGAAAACGCGGTCAAGCCGAGGAAAGGAAGGACCCTCAGCTCTGCACCCACCCAGCTGTCGTGTCCCTTGGCTTGTGCGTCAAGAAGGCTCTGTCTGTGCAAACCGCACTCCGGACAGGTCACATACTCCATAGCCTCCAACTGTCCCTGATTTGGAGGGACTGTGCTGGATTTGGAGCAATATCCCTCTGTCCCTCTTTCCCCCTCATTTGTCCCTCATGTTGGACTGATCCATATAGTTGTATATAAAATGCACTTTTTATCTTTCAAAAAGTGTTTCCCAGAGCTAAACCTTTCATCCAAATTCTAAATTTGCAGCATTTGTAAATTTTAAAAGCCAATATAAAGGAATAGTGGTGGTAAAAATAAGCCATTGTGGATTGGAGTAACCTTTTTTGGGGCCCCCACAAATTCGGGGTACTTTGTCGCAGTGAGTGGGCTTAGCACTATATGACCGTATAGTGTGACCAAACCCACGTATTTTTTTTATATGTTCAGGTGTTTGTAACCACTCCCAGACCGGCGCACACACATTTACTGATCGCTGTATAAATGACAATGGTCCCAAAAATGAGTCAAAAATTTCCGACGTGTCCGCCATAATGACGCAGTCATGATAAAAATCGCAGATCGCCACCATTACTAGTAAAAAAAAAATGATTAATAAAAATGCCATAAAACTGTCCCCTATTTTGTAAACGCTATAACTTTCGCACAAACCAATCAATAATCACTTTTTGCGATTTTTTTTTTACCAAAAATATGTAGAAGAATACGTATCGGCCTAAACTGAGGGGAAGAAATGTTTTTTATACATTTTTGGGGATATTTATTATAGCAAAATGTAAAAAATAATGCATTTTTTTCAAAATTGTCGCTCTATTTTTGTTTATAGCGCAAAAAATTAAAACCGCAGGGGTGATCAAATACCACCAAAAGAAAGCTCTATTTGTGGGAAAAAAAGGACATCAATTTTGTTTGGAAGCCATGTCGCACGACCGCGCAATTGTCAGTTAAAGAGACGCAGTGCCGAATCGCAAAAAGTGCTCTGGTCTTAAAGAGGAAGTAAACCCTGATGAGTTTACTTACTCTTTCATTCCCTGCAAAGGTAAAGCATAATGGACTACTATGCATCGCATCAAATTGCATCACATTGCATCGCATCGTATCGCATCGCATAGTAGTCCATTATGTCATTCTTGAATGAGTGCGCTATAATCTGTTTTGTACCGTTTGTTGGTCTTGTAGCAGCACCATCTTGAATCTAAACGCATTTTAGGGTGTGCCCCTCCCCCAACTATGTTTTTGTATTTTGTTTTTTGGGGTTAATTCTCCTTTAAAGGGGTGGGGCAGTGAGGGCGTGTCCCTTGCCTACATACGATTGGTAGTAGGTGTCCCTCATTCCCATCTCAAAATGTTGGGAGGTATGCATACTCGGCTTGCAGAGGGGAAGAGGCCGGGGCTGTGTGTCTGCAGACTCTACACTGAGCAGACACTGGTGCGCTTCGTCACCCCCATCCCCGCCTCACAGCACACTGTGTGCTTTACACAACACTGCACCGCAAAACTCACACAGCGCCGGGGACTCGGGCAGAGCGCTGAACATCGCAGGCAGGGGAGGGAGACGCCTGCACTGGAAACCCCATTCAAAACCCGCACTGTCCGGGTGAAGAGGGCTTCCATAGGTGCCGGAATGGCAGACAAAAAGCCCTGAATAGAGTAATTATCAGACAGATGAAGTAACTCTTGATGTCTTTACAGGTAAACAAGATGTTCAATGTCAGCAGTGAAATGGAACCAACCGCGGTTTACAGCCCTGTGCTCATGTTCCCCATCTTGGTTTTATCTCTCACTACTCTTGTGGGTGTCCCCGGCAATGCTCTGGTGCTTTGGGTTACTGGAGTGAAGATGGAGCGGACCGTGACCACTGTTTGGTTTGGGAACCTTGCTCTGGCCGATGTCATGTGCTGCTTGTGTCTTCCATTATTTGTAGTGCAGTCCTTCTACTCCTCATGGCTGTACGGACTTGCCCTCTGCAAGATGTTATTTTTCATCCTCATCCTTAACATGTACACCAGTGTCCTCACCCTGGTGGCCATCAGCATTGACCGATGGATTCTGGTTGTCCATCCCGTGTGGGCCCGAAATCACCGAAGAATCAAAATGGCGTGGATGATATGCTTGGCTATTTGGATGTTGTCCTTCGTGATGTGTCTGCCTACCGCCATCTACAATACATATGTCACCTTTCATAACATCACCGTCTGCTATTCAGAACCTCTCATAATAGAGCCCTTCTATCTCACATGTGCAATGTTTGAATTTCTGATCCCTCTTATTATCATTTGTATCTGTTACATTCATCTGGCTTTTGCAGTAAAAAATATCAGATTTTCTGAAGTAGGTAGAAAAACCATCAAGATGTCAATAAGTGTTATTGTCGTGTTTTTCATCACCTGGGCCCCCTACCACATCATGGGAGTAACCCTGCTATACACAGCCAATGAGGTATTGCACATCCTGGCCGTTCTCGCACAGTCTCTGGCCATGTTCAATAGTTGCGTCAACCCAATACTCTACGTCTTCATGGGGAGAAATATGAAGCAGAAGCTGAGACAGTCTATTGGCGAGATCATACAAAATATATTTGGGGAGAACTTATTATCCCCACCAGGCAATGAGGACCAGCACACCCCAGAAGAAGAAGAAGGACTCCCGATATAATGTATGGAATGGATTTGTAGATGTTTTAGCGCATTTTTAGCTTTATTAGTGATTGTAATGAACTGCCTTCTCAAAATCTTATCATTGCGTGTTAGGGCGGCCATACTGTATGTCATGAATAAGTCACATGGCATCAGGGCTTAGTGCTTATTGGCCATTTGGGGTGATAGGTGTTATCAGTATATGTGCACCCCCCCCTCCCCCCTCCAAGTTGTCCAATCTGTCCACCAATCACTAAGCCGGAACAAGTCTGCTTATCTGTAAAGTCAGAAATCTTTATCTCTTTACTTGTTCAGGGCATGGGACACATAGTAGTGAAGGAAGAGGATAAAGATGACAGCCAGGAAACTGGCTTCTGCAGATGTAAAATAACAATGACATATACAGTGTATATATACATGTATACTACCCACCAAAATAATAATAATAATAATAATAATAATAATACCGGTAATAATAAATAGGGCTTTATTTCAGCAGGAATGTGGGGGAATGAGGTTCCGGCACCTCCTGCACTAAATGTATGTAATGACAACGGGTGCTGGGGTGTCCTAAAGGGCTATTAAAGCTGGCTGCTTAGGGATCTATTGTTATTGGGGGCATCAATTGTTGCGGGTGGGGGGAGGGGGTCTATTTTTGCTGCTGAAATCTATGGTTGCTGGGGGGCTTTTTTTTTTGTTGTTTGGGGTTTCTTGGTTGCTGGGAGGGGTCTACAATTTCAGAAGGGATCTACTGTTGCTGCCTGCTAGAAGATTTATTCATACTGGCTGATAGGAGATCTATTGTTACCAGTGGGGGTTTATAGTTGCTGGAGTTGATCTGTTCTTGCTGGTGGGCTATATTGTTGTGGGGGAAACTATTGTTGCTGGAGGGTCTATTGTTCCCAAGGAAGTGTACTGTAGGTGTTGATAATTCTATTGTTGCTATTGGGTGAGTTCTATATTTGCTGAAATGGATCTATTGTTGCTGGGGGAATCTATTTTTGCTGTTCAAATCTATTGTTGCTTGGGGATTTATTGTTGCTGAAGGTTTCTATTGTTGCTGAGAGAGGGGGTCTATTGTTGCTGGTTGCAGGGGATCCATTTTACTGGTTTTCTTGTTATTATTAGCACATTCCATATATATTACTTAGAATCACAAATTAACCACTTACGGACCGCCCGCCGTCGTTTTATGCCGCTACTTTGAAGAGGAATATCGTTGTTATGGCAGCTACCATCACCCCGGTATCCTCTTCTTCAGCGGGCGGTCCTCTTTCAGATAAAAGTGGCAGCGGCGGAGGCGATCCGATCCTTCTTCCAGTTGGGCATGGAGACAAGTGAGGGGAAAATTTTTCACAATTTTGCTTCTGCCCATAACTCTTAAATGAACATTTTTTTTTTCTCAAATGACATTTAATTATTTCTTTTTTAATTTTTTTTTTTTTTAATTTTAGTGTAACTATGAGATGTGAGGTCATTTTGACCCCCCAGATCTCATATTTAAGAGGTCCTGTCATGTTTTTTCTATTTTTTTCTATTACATTCCTTGTAATAGGAATAAAAGTGACACATTTTCTTTTTTTTTTAATAGTGTAAAAATAAAAAATAAAAGGTAAAATAAATAAGAAAAAAATAAAATAAAAATGTAAACGCGCCCCATCCCACCAAACTCACGCGCAGGAGCGAACGCATACATGAGTAGCATGCGCAAATGAAAACAGTGTTTAAACCACACAGGGTGAGGTATCGCCGTGATCGTTAGAGTAAGAGTAATAATTCTAACCCTAGACCTCCTCTGTAACTCAAAACATGCAACCTTGTAGAATTTTTTAAATGTCGCTTATGGAGATTTTTAAGGGTAAAAGTTGGTCGCCATTCCACGAGCGGAGCACAATTTTGAAGCGTGAAATGTTGGGTATCAATTTACTCGGCGTAACATTATCTTTCACAATATAAAAAAAAAAATTGGGCTAACTTTACTGTTGTCTTATTTTTAATTAAAAAAAAGTGTATTTTTCCCCAAAAAAGTGCACTTGCAAGACTGCTGCGCAAATACGGTGTGACATAAAGTATTGCAAGGACCATCATTTTATTCTCTAGGGCGTAAGAAAAAAATATATATAATGTTTGGGGGTTCTAAGTAATTTTCTAGTAAATAAAATGTTTTTAACTTGTAAACACCAAATCTCAGAAAGAGGCTCGGTCCTTAAGTTAATACTTGGTTGCATATTCTCCAAAAGGGGCGGTACTGAGAGGCGGGTAGCGGGTGGAACTAAGGGACATTGCTCAGAGGTGGGTAGGGGGCGGAGACAAGAGGTGACTCAGAAGTTGGGAGTACCTGCACCTATTCTGTGAGCAAAATTCCCTGATAATAATAATATAATAATAATATATTAATAATAATCTATTTCAGTCACTCGGGTTAAAAACAGAGGATTTTGTTGCATACATTTTGTAAATACTGTACATGTAGAAGCCGTACTGCCGCATGAAGGCACCTCTGGTAAGTGTGGTCCCATACCCTGGACTATCTGAGTTCCCAACTATGGGACATATATAGCAATTCACAAACAGAGAGGAGGCTCACCTAGAGGAAGCAACACCCCAGAAGCCCAGACATCTCCTTTACAAGACACCTGAAGACTCCCGGTGATGTGTCTGCACCGAATCCCAAAAAAAAAAAAAAAATGGCGGCAGCCTCGATCTGCGGGTACATGTGAGCACCCCAATACACAACACAATAAAAGAGAGTCCCCAGCACATTTTTAACCCCTTCAATACCGGGCACTTTCACCCCCGTCCTGCCCAGGCCAAATTTCAGCTCTGTCACATTTTGAATGGCAATTGCTCGGTCATGTAACACTGTATATATATGATATTTTTATCCTTTTTCTTTCTTCACACAAATAGAGTTTTCTTTTGGTGGTATTTAATCACTGCTGAGGTTTTTATTTTTTGCTAAATAAATAAAAAAAGACTGAAAATTTTGAAAAAAAACATTGTGATTTTTTTTGTTTCTGTTTTAAAATTTTGCAAATAAATAATCTTTCTTCATAAATGTATTTCCTTATATAATATGTATTGTATTCTGCTACATTTATTAGGTGAAAATAACCCAAATCAGTGTATATTATTTAATCTATTATGTATTTATACATGGAGATCATATTCCCCCTTATGTATTTATACATGGAGATCATATCCCCCTTATGTATTTATACATGGTGATCATATCCCCCCTTATGTATTTATACATGGTGATCATATCCCCCTTAATCTCCTGTTCTCAAGAGAGAATACATTTAGTTCCTCATAGCCGAGCTCCTCCATTCCTCTTATCAGTTTGGTTGCCCTTCTCTGCACTTTCTCCAGTTCCCCGATATCCTTTTTGTGAACTGGAGCCCAAAGCTGAACTGCATATTCCAGACGTAGATTCCCTCTACACAAATATTGGACAAGCTGATGCCTTGGGGGCCGTGGAATGGGTCCTAAACGGATCATCAGAACTAAAAGGTCCACAAGACAAATTTATTATCGAAGTCTTAGAACTGGCCATTAAGAGCAATTAATTTTGGCGCGATAAATCGTACTTTCGCCAACATAAAGGCATATCAATGGGTGAAAAGTATGCACCTAGTGTGGCAAACATTTTCTTAAGTAAGTGGGAACAAGAATAGATCTATGACAAATTTAGGCCAGGCAGAGCATTATATAAAAGGTATATCGATGATGTAATTATCCTGTGGAGAGGAACGGAGGAAGTCTTGAAAGGGTTCTTAGAGGAGAACAATCATAATCAATATCATATCTCCTTTTCCGGAGGATAGAATTCTGAGCAAGTCCACTTCCTGGATTTAGTGGTATATAGACAAGCAGACCAACCTACACGCACCTTTTTTATAGATACAGAACACAATGGGTATATCCCCACATATAGTTGCCACCATCCCAGATGGCTAAGGGGTATACCCAAGGGCCAACTCATGCGGATTTGCAGAAATTGTAAGGATACAAAGGAGTACACAAAACAGGCAGAGGTGTTGACAGAGAGATTTGTGGCAAAAGGATATAAAGAAAATATAGTGAGAGAAGTAGGAAAACAATTGGAAGCAATGGACAGGAGGGAGATTTTGAAGGATAAACCAAAACAAAAGAATTAATTCAGTATGGTGTTAGTTTTCAATTATCACAGACAACACAATGAATTTGAAATATAATATTAAAAAAATGGCCTACACTCTGGCCAAGCTCCTACCAGCCAGGCCAGGGTTTGTCTACCAAAGAGCTCCCAATCTGAGGGATAGATAGGTGAAAAATGTACCTGACCCTCCAAAAAGTTTGGGAACTTTTCTGGACCATAAAGGGTTCTACACATGTGGGAGATGCAAAATGTGAAGCACAATCAGAGAAAGACCCAGAAAAACTACCACATTCACATCCTTTGTTATCAAAAAAGAATATAAGATAAATAAACTGATAACATGCCAAAGTACATGCGTCACATATCTGCTGACTTGTCCATGTGGCCTACAATATGTGGGCAGGACAACCAGGCAACTATGTGTAAGGATTAGGGATGAGCTTCGAGTTTGAGTCGAACATGAATTTGACTCGAACATCAGCTTTTCGATCGGTCGCTAAAGATCGAACTTTATGGAGAAATTCAAGTGGAGCGTCACGCCTCATAATGCACTACGTCATCACAGTGCATTGCTGGCTGATGATTGGCCAAGCATGCACTATGACCCACATGCTTTGGCCAATCACAGTGCCGTCAGCAAAGAGAGCCATAATTGGCCAAAGACAGGGTGCCTTTGGCCAATTATGGCTCAGGGGGTTAAGTACACGCCCCACACTATATAAGGCTGCCTGCATGTTGTGTACTGTATTGCTGGCGGAGAGAGAGAGAGAGAGAGAGAGAGAGCGTGTGTCATTTACTTTACTTTGAGCAGGCAGTTTATTCAGTTAGCTAGATCTCACTGCAGACCATTCCTGCTATACTGTTTCTAATATACTTCAGGTAGGCAGTTGATTCAGTTAGCTGTAGTGTATTTAAATATAAATATATATAAATATATATATATATATATATATATATATATACACTGTATCCAGTTTAGCTAGATCTCACTGCAGGTCATTTCTGGTGTACATTTTCAAATACACTTTCAGGCAAGCAACAAGTGGTTCAGTAATCCGCAATGCATAAAATATATATACCGTCTCCTACATATATATCCACTACATTCTACTCTAGCCAAGCCTATATCTGACTGCAGGCCATTGCTCGTGTATGTTTTCAAATACACTTTCAAGCAGGCAGGCAAGTGATTCAGTGATCTGCAGTGCATAAAATATATATACAGTCTCCAACATATATACAGTATATCCACTGCATTCCAGTCTAGCCAATCCTATATTTGACTGCAGGCCATTGCTGGTGTATGTTCTCAAATACACTTTCAGGCAGGCAGGCAAGAGATTCAGTGATCTGCAGTGCATTAAATATATATACAGTCTCCAACATATATATATATATATATATATATACACTGCATTCTAGTCTAGCCAAGCCTATATCTGACTGCAGGCCATTGCTGGAGTACGTTTTCAAATACACTTTCAGGCAGGCAAGTATTTCCAATAATCCGCAGTGTATTAAATATATATACAGACTCTAACATATATATATATCCACTGAATTCCAGTCTAGCCAAGCCCATATTTGACTGTAGGTCATTGCTTATGTACGTTTTCAAATACGTTTTCAAATACACGTTCAGGCAGGCAAGTGATTCAGTGATCTGCAGTGCATAAAATATATATACTGTCTCCTACATATATATCCACTGCATTCTAGTCTAGCCAAACCTATATCTGACTGCAGGCCATTGCTGGTGTACGTTTTCAAATACACGTTCAGGCAAGTGATTCAGTGATCTGCAGTGCATAATATATATACTGTATATACTGTCTCCTACATATATATCCACTGCATTCTAGTCTAGCCAAGTCTATACCTGACTATAGGCCATTCCTGGTGTACGTATTCAAAGACACTTTCAGGCAAGCAGGCCAGGCAGGTGATTCAGTGATCTGCAGTGCATGAAGATATATATACAGTCTCCTACATATCTATCCCCTGCATTGTAGTCTAGACAAGCCTATACCTGACTACAGGCCATTCCTGGTGTACGTTTTCAATTACATTTTCAGGCATGCGATTCAGTGATCTGCAGTGCATAAAGATATGTATATACACAGTCTCCTACATATATATCAACTGCATTCTAGTCTAGCCAAGCCTATACGTGACTGCAGGCCATTCCTGGTGACATTTTTCTAGTAAACTTCAGGCAGTGTTTTGATTATCTAATTTTACAGCATGTATGCAAGGCCAACAAATAAAGGCAGATGCTCACAGGCCACTAAAAGAGGGCAAGCAGACTCTGTGTCTAAAGCCAACAGTGCTGGTTGTGGACACGGTGCATCCTCAGCACGTGGCTGTGTGGCACGCTTGTCCCTTTTTTTCTACAGCTGGCCGTGTTGAGCTACAACATTCAGAAGAGTTGGTAGAGTGGATCACAAAGCCGTCCTCATCCTCCTCATCCTCTGTCACCCAGGCTAAGACAAGTTTGGTTGCCAATGCAGCTGCCAAAGTGGCCTATTCCATCTTCTCAATGGCATCTGTCTCCTTCCCTAGCCCCACCATCATGTCCTGAGGAGTTCCCTGAAATGTTCGACCACAGTGTCAGGTACATGCTGCAGGAGGATGCACAGGGATTTGAAGGCCCTGAGGATGGTACCCAGGTAGATGATGAAGGCAGTAACATGTGCCCAGAGAGAGGGGTGCCCAAGAAGGACAAGAAAGATGTCCTCCAGGGGCCAGCTTAAGGACAGCCAACTGACTGCATCACACCGCAGAGCTCCGCATGTGGGTCTTTTTTGAGATGTATGCATCAGATCACACCATTTCTGTTTGCAACATATGTCTGAAGCATATCAAGCATGGCCAAAACAGCAGCTGCTTGGGCACCACATGCTTGACCAGACATATGTCAAGCTCCCATGCAGTCTGTTGGCAACAGTACTTAAAAGACCCACACCAAAGAACAAGGCAGACCTCTCCTTGCTCCTCATCAGCTGGGATCTCCAACCCAACTAGACCTTTAGTCCTCTCAGAGACCTGCACTGAGAGGAATGAAGGTGTAGAATTAGGTGTCCAAAGCACTTGCGGGAAATCTGCTAGCGGTACACCAACATTCGATTGTAGCAGGCAAATTTCCCTACCCCAGTTGCTAAACCATTTAAAGAAATTCGGTCCCCGCCATCCACAAGCTCAGCGGCTGAATGCTAGTTTGGCTAAATTGCTAGCACTCCAGCTGCTGCTTTTTCAGCTGGTACACTATGCCCCTTTTCGAGAATCTGTGGAATGTGCAATACCTCAGTGGCAGGTTCCTAAACGCCATTTTTTTTCGGAAGGCCATTCCGGCTCTCTACCAGCATGTGAAAGGCAATGTCTTGGTCTCGTTGGACAGGGCGGTCAGCGGCAAGGTGCATATTACCGCTGACTCATGGTCCAGCAGGCATGGACAGGGATGTTACCTTTCTTTCACAGCGCACTGGGTAACTCTGCTGGCAGCTGGGAAAGATACAGGACAGGTTGCAGTAACGTTGGGGCTTGTTCCACCACCACTCCTCCAAAATGCTGATAGTGGTGATTCTGCCACACCTCTCTCCTCCACCCCCTCCTCTTCTTCTTCCTCTATGGCCTCTTGCAGATTTGACCTCGGAACCAGCGGGGCTCTGTAGGCGTTCTAGGGGCTACACAAGCACTCAGGCAAAAAGATGCCACATGGTGCTTGAGTTGGTCTGCTTAGGGGACAGGAGCCACACTGGGGCAGAGATTCTGGCAGTTCTGCAGGGGCAGGTTCAGAAGTGGTTAACGCCATGCCAGCTTCAGGCAGGAATGGTGGCTTGCGACAATGGCACCAACCTCCTCTCCCCCCTCCAACAGGGACACTTGACCCATGTTCCCCGTTTAGCTCAGGTCCTTAATTTGGTGGTGCAGCGGTTCTTGTGCAGGTACATGGCTTACAGGATCTCCAGAGGCAGGCCAGGAATGTCTGTGGGCATTTCTGCCGGTCATATAATGCCAGTGCTCTGCTGGCTGACCTTCAAAAGGAATGCAACCTGCCCAAGAACCGCCTCATCTGTGACATGCCTACCAGGTGAAACTCAATGTTGGCAATACTGTAGTGGCTGCACAAGCAGCAGAGGGTTATCAATGAGTACATGTGCAAGTACGGCACAAGGACAGGGTGATGGAAGCTTGGCTTTTTTTTTGCCACGCCAGTGGCTAATGATCAAGGATGCATGCACTGTCCTGTCACCATTTGAGGAGGCCATGAGGATGGTGAGCAGTGACAGTGCATGCATGAGTGATACTGTCCCTCTTTTTTTCCTGTTGGAGCATATGCTGCGTGGAATAATGGACAGGGCACTTGAGGCAGAACAGAGGGAGGAAGAGGAGGACTTCCATACCTCTCAAGGCCCCCTTTATCCAGACAATATTCCTGCAGGCCCGCATATCACACAGAAAGAGGAGGAGGAGGCGGAGGAGGAGGAGGATTGTGTCAGAATGGAGGTGGAGCCTGGCACTCATCATCAGCAGCAGTCTTCAAGAGATCGTTTTCAGTCCCCAGAAACCCATGGACTTGTACGTGGCTGGGAGGAGGTGGCTGCTGATCATGATGTCCTTAGTGACCCAGAGGACTCCGGACCAAATGCCTCAGCAAACCTATGCTGCATGGCCTCCCTGATCCTCCAAAGCCTGCAAAAGGACCCTCGGATTTGTAGTGTCAAGGAGAGGGATCAGTACTGGCTGGAAACCCTTCTTAAACCACGTTATCCAGCCTTTGCAGAGGGAGCAGAGGATGAAACATCTTTGGGAGGCCTTGCAGAAAGGTTTGTGCAATGCATTTCCAGAGCCCAGGAGGTTGCAATTTCCCTGTCCTCCTGGAGAACGTGTTGCTGAGGCTTCGGTCAGTCACAGAAGGAGCGGTGGAGAAGGTGACCGTCTGACTGATGCGTTCAGACAATTTTTTAGTCTGCTGCCCCAAGGTATGATCAGTTCCAGCAACCATCGCCAGCATCTGATTTACATCGTGCAGGAATACCTTGGGGAAGATCAGACTTGGAGACCTTTACAACCAAAAATCCACTGAGTTACCGGGTCTTGAGGATGGATCACTGGCCAGAGCTTGCACAGTATGAGCTACTGGCCTGTCCTGCATCCAGCGTTCTATCTGAACACACATTCAGTGCTGCTGGAGGCTTTGTAACCGATCACAGAGTGCGCCTGTCCACAGACTCGGTTGATTGGCTCACCTTCATAAAAATGAATCAGTCATGGATCACCAGCTACCAAGCACCTGATGCTGATGTAAACGATTAATTTTTTTTTGAATGTGAGATCCTTTGAAGACTGCCTATGCTGATGCTTGAGTGACTATCCTGTTATGCTGAGTGACTATCCTATTCCTCCTCAATGTTCATGTTGATAGCTTCTAAGAACATTATTGGCACCACCACCAGCGCCTAAAACCCAATTTTTCTGCCCTTGTTTAACAGGGGCGTGTAATTACAATTTTTGCTGTAATATTTCACAGCAGGGCACGTTCCTGTGCTCAACTAGACTATCTGTAAGGGGTTGCAGTGTTGTGAGATCAGCACCAGTGCCCAAAGCTCAATTTTTCTGCCCGTGTTTAACAGAGACGTGTAATTAAAATTTTTGCTGTACTATTTCGCAGCAGGGCCCATTCCTGCGCTCAACAAGAGCATCTGCAAGGCTTTTGCAGTGTTGTGTCACCACCACCACCATCGCTGCCGCCTAAGGCCCAATCTTTCTGCCCCTGTTTAACAGGGGCGTGTAATTAAACATTTTGATCTAATATTTCACAGCAGGGCTCGTTCCTGCGCTCAACAACAGAATCTGTGAGGGGTTACAGTGTTGTGGCACCACCACCAGTGCCTAAGATCCAATTTGTCTGCCCCTGTTCAACAGTGGTGTGTAGTTACAATTTTTGATATAATATTTCACAGCAGGGCCCGTTCCTGCGCCCACCAAGTGTAACTGTGAGGGCTTACAGTGTTGTTGCAACACCACCACACAACCACCAAAGGCCCAATTTTTCTGACCCTGGTAAACAGGGCATGTAATTACAATTCTTGATATAATAGTTCACAGCAGGGCGTTCCAGCGCTCACCAAGAGTCACTTCGAGGGCTTACAGTGTTGTGGCAACACCAATACCGTAGGCTCAAATTTCCTACTTTCAAACATCCAACTTACAAACGTCTCCTACTTCAAAACGGAAGGAGACAACAGAAAGTGAGATGAAATCTACCCCTAGGAAGGGAAATTCTTCCTGTAAGCCCCTGTACACACGGTCAGACATTCCGACAACAAACTCCGTCAGATTTTTTCCAACGGATTTTATCCTGAACTGGTGTTGCATACACAGGGTCGGACAAAGTTGTCGGAAAATCCGATCGTTCGGAACATGATGACGTTCGTTCGTTGCCACGGTACTACGTTGCGACTAGTAGCCAATAGCTTTGGTCTCGTAATTTGATCTGAGCATGCGTGGCACTTTGTCCAATCAGAATTCTCTAAAAACGATCAGACAAAGTCCCATCGGATCATGTTGTCAGAAAATTTTATCTCCAGCTCTCAAACTTTGTTGGTCGGACATTCCGATGGAAAAAGTCCGATGTAGCCCAAACACGGTCGGATTTTCCGACAACTTGGTTAGATCATTTAATTTTAATTTAATCATTTCAATCACATTAGATCTATCCTTGAATAGGAAATTTCCCTTGTTATGTTTAGGTACTGTATCGTGGGAAGGGTGAGTACTGTTTTATGCATGTTCATATAAGTTTTCTAAGGTATTCTTTGAAGAGACAATGGTATAGTATATGAATAATATGACTTCTCCCCTTTGCTAGTATGTTGGCTATAGAGCTCTGGAATGATAGGTGCTTGATTCTGCTTGAGAAGTGCATAATTTGTTGCACATGTTTAACATGTGTTTTGGTAACTATTGGAAGGGTATCGGAATGGTATTTTTTGCAGGTTGTAAAATGTATGTGTTAGGTGGAAGGGGGTTGATTTTGACAGGTGGGTATTTTGGAAGAATGCCCAGGAGTGATGAGATTTAAGTAAGTGAGTAAGATATTAATTAAGAATATCCTACATTTGTTGAGGGCAACCTAAGTGAAGTAAGAAGGGAAAGGAGAGATTTGAGTTATTTATTAAAGGAAGGTGTGCATTTTGCAAGGTTTTTCAATGCATTGTTCTTTTTATATACAAGCCGGGTTTCAAGGCCATTTTAGAACTGACATAGAAGAAAGAAAAAAAAAGTGAAGGAAAGTTACATTTAAAAACGGGAAGTTAGCAGAGCTTGTTTTGAGAGTTAAAGGGGACATTCTATTTGCGTTGAGGAAATTATTTTAAAGGACAGTCAGGATGGGAGGTTTTGGGCAGGTAAGGAAATTAACACAGAGAGAGTTTTGTTTAAAATAAGGATTTTTAAAGTGTCACAGATAGTTTTATTTGGATTATCAGATAAAAGGTGTTGTTAAACTGGGGATGTTTTAGTGTAGACTTACCTTGTTTGTTTATTTGTGTGTCTGTTTGTTGATTATTTGTTTATGGTTGTTTGCTGAAGTTATAATGAGTCGGTACAGGTGGGTTGGTGGGATTTGCAGATCAGTGCAGATCCCTGTTTGTCAACGGGCACGGGAAAAAGGTTCAACCAAGGGTAAATAGAGAGAGAGAGATGGTGGGGAGGCTAGAAACCTTGTTGAAAGCACCCCACCTCGTGAAATGAGCAGCCCTGGTGCCGGGGTCTCGTGAGACTTTTGCGGGATTACGGTACCAGAGATTCATAGAGACATCAAGATGTTGGTTTATTGGCCAGTGATTAAAATTGCTGCTGGATGCACTGACAGGGGGACATGGTTACTGTTTTGGGGGGTCTGAGTTAGGTAGA
The DNA here is from genome assembly GCF_037356315.1 of Lithobates pipiens. Taxonomy (NCBI): domain Eukaryota; kingdom Metazoa; phylum Chordata; class Amphibia; order Anura; family Ranidae; genus Lithobates; species Lithobates pipiens. The sequence goes on from NW_027507914.1 coordinate 827,618, forward strand.
GGGAGAATATGAATCTTCCTGCTTCCCCCTCGGATTTCCCCCAGATTCTCTCATCGCTCTCCGATTCTCCACCTCTGAGCTGGTGGGTTTGGGGGTGTGAATTCTGGCATGGATCTCCGGTGAGGCGCTAGGGTCGCAGCTTCATGGACTGTTTGTGGACTGTGGTTCTCTCAAAAGCCTCGAAGTATCATATCACCATAAAAACAAAAATAGAAGTGCGCCAAATCGTGTGATAAAGTTTGAACAAGTAGATTTTTATTCAACCGAATAATTTTAAGCGCTAAAAAATGACTCCACCGAGCCATACAAAAGTAAATGTATCGTTAAAAAAGAACAATTTGCTAGCAAAAAAAATAAATATAATGAACGAATGCTAAAGCACAAGGTACCCCTGATGACGTCAGACCTTTGACGAAACGATCGTCGGGTAGCTACGCTCACCCTTTGTGCTTTAGCATTCGTTCATTATATTTAGCACTATATGTAGCACTACTATACACCTTTTGAATTTTTTTCACCTTTTCTTAAATGTATTGGACATTTGAGTTACAGATAATTGTTTTTTATCTGATAATTGATTTTTTTCACTAATGATTTTCACTTCATTTGGTTTTCACGAATATTTAGATTCTCATTATTTAGGTTTTTTACCAAAACTCATAAATTAGAGTATAAGATTGTTTTTGTTTTCTGAATTCAGATAGATGGTTGGGTAGTTGATATATGTCCTATGATCCTGCCAAGTCGACAGGGAAAGGGTGAAAGGTGAAAGGGACAGGGTAGGGTACTCATCTGTATTTTGTTTTGGGTGGAAGAGGGGAACAAACGTCAACTATATTTTCACCAGGGGTTTTGTGGGGAGTATATTTTTATATTTGTATTCCATAGTCAGCGAGTCAGGGACTTGCTGAAGTGGAAAATGAATGTTAACGAAGGATCTGATTCAGAAAAGTTATCTATAAAAAGGTACATGTTTATTGTTAAAATGTTGCAACTAGTGTCAGTCTATTCATGAAATATGTTGGGCATATACTAAGCCCATATTCACTCCATAGTAAATTGGAAACATTAAAAGGGGAATGTGAAATGTCACTGATAAAATTACCAAATGTTTTTTAAAGGAATCTGATCAGATGCAAATTTTTAGAGTCTGACTTTAAGACTATTTTGGGTGTGGTTGCCTATCCTTACATTATTAGAGTTAAAGTGTGTTTTTTTTTCTGATAACAGCAAATGTGCTATATTTGTGCAAATTGTTTTGATAGTGTTTAAGCTGTATTAACAATGATTTTGAAATATTGATTTTGACAGGGTTGAGAATATTATAATTAAAAAATCCAGAATTCGAAAGTAAATAAAAGGGAAGTTGTATATTCCAGGCGCTACGCCAGAGGAATTGTGGTTAGTAAAGAAAAAGAGAAGTGACTGCGTTGTGTAATTCTGGACACTAGAAAGAAAAATATTAAGGTTTGAAGGTGTTATGAATGAAATGAAGGATGAATGGAAATGGCCAGATGAATGTGGGATGAGAGAGAGTTGTTGTATGTGTGTCTGGAATGTGCACAACAGGGTGTCTCATATTGTGTTTAGGCCCATGTTATACTTTCCCTATATTAAATTAAAAAGAATTGATTTTTTGATTTGAATTGATTTTAAAAAGAATTGATAAAGGGATTTTGGTAAAGGAAGGGTGAAAATTTGAAAAAAGGTTTGAAGAAATGAAATGACTGTAATCAAGTTATATTGCTGCGTATATTGAGTCCATGGGGTACTAAAATGTGATGGGAAGGATTTATTTGAAATAAGCAATCAGAATGACTATTCTGGATATCTAACACAAAATCAAATAGATGGTGCTGCGCTCCCTTAGACCAATAAGCTAAATAAATTAATCCATATAAAGTGCTGACAAATAGATAAATGTACATAAAATATCAGTGAATAGACTCTGATTAACGTGACCAATCGTGATCAGTGATTAAGGTGACTAGTGCAAGCAAGAATTCCAATATAAAATAAATATATATATGTGCAAAAAAATATAAAATCGCATCAACCAAAAACAAGGTCGCATAAAAACACACGGTGATGGTGATGAATACAAATAAGTAAAATATCTCACAGAGTGTATGTAAAATATCAAAACAAAACTCAATAATAGTGAATCACTCAGTGCAATTCGAAATAAATAAGTCTCTTAAACTGCGAAATAAATTAAAGGTGACATAGGATCCATAAAGTGCTTCTCGTAGTAACAGGTGCAACAAAACGCAAAAGGTGCACACTCTGGTGTCTCTTCAGTGTCCCGCACCTAACAGTTAGGGTGGCCCCTTACCTTACTGCTGTAAGGTAAACAACATATGGAGACCAGGGTCTCAGATGGTAAAAGCGGTGTGCCCTTAATTCCAAATGAGAGGTCTTATCCCCACATCAAGGTGTCACAATGGCAGGATCTCACAGAGAGGGAAACAGGAGGGCTCCAAATAGTGAAGTATGTATACACTCTTTATTAATAAAAATCAATCAAAGTGGAGAGGTACTCACAAACAATCAGTTAAACAAGCGCAAGATATACAGCTGAGTATTCCATTCGTTTCTCAGACGTGACTTCCGGTAGCCACAAACGCTTCCTATTCCGACGCGTGTCGTCATGTGTCACATGACTTCATCATTCCCTGATGAAGTCATGTGACACATGACGACACGCGTCATGATTCACTATTATTGAGTTTTGTTTTGATATTTTACATACACTCTGTGAGATATTTGACTTATTTGTATTCATCACCATCACCGTGTGTTTTTATGCGGCCTTGTTTTTGGTTGATGCGATTTTATATTTTTTGCACATATATATATTTATTTTATATTGGAATTCTTGCTTGCACTAGTCACCTTAATCACTGATCACGATTGGTCACGTTAATCAGAGTCTATTCACTGATATTTTATGTACATTTATCTATTTGTCAGCACTTTATATGGATTAATTTATTTAGCTTATTGGTCTAAGGGAGCGCAGCACCATCTATTTGATTTTGTGTTATACTTTTCAGTGGTAGGGTCTATACCTCTGTCGGTGTTCTGCTGCAACCCTAATTTGGTTTTAGGTAGAGTTTATTTACCATAGCGCAGGGATATCTTTACTGTCATTTATTCTGGATATCTACCTTCTGAATTCCCAGGGTGTCAGTCATAGAGTGTTGGTGGTGAAATGTTGTCTATCCATCAATGTTTTGTTTGTTGCTGATGATCAGACATATTTGCAAAGTTGGGAGACTTCTGAGTCAGAATATGTGTTTGGGTAAAATGTTCTGTCCTAAGTCCCTTGGGTCCACTTGGATCCCGGGAATAGAAGAAACTAAAGAGGTTTAAGTTTTGTTGAAGTTCTGCTATAATACTGGATTTGGAAAAATGTTTAGTTAAATATATTGAAGCTATATAATGAAAACTCTTGCTGAGAAACATCTTCATTCATGCATGTGTAGCGCCACCCCCGCAAGGGCCGCTGTAATATACGGGTCTTCTGTCCCACACCAGTGATGGCTCGCCCTCCCCAGGATCTCAGTAACGCCAAAACACAGTTTAAACTTTTAGCTGGGCTTTATTCGAACTAGCAAAAAAGCCCTGAAAAGAGATAAATTGATTAACAGAATACAAATATTAAGTGCAATAATATAATACAACTTCTCAGTAAAGGAAAACAGGATTTGTGTTCATTCACTTTAACCGCCAGTGGGAGGCCTTGTCTGAAATGCACTGAACAAGTGGTGAACAAAACTGTACAATACAATACAAAGAATAATGTTCAACAATTTCCCAAAAGTGATATTACTGACTATAAGATCCTACCTAGGTCTTGTAGGTTCTAGCTAACCACTGGCCAGTGGGAATTCTATTCACACAAACACACACACAGAGTCTGCCAGCGTTGGGGCCCTTTAAATCCTGTGTTTGAGTACTCAGACTTTTGTGAAGTAATATTTGTAATCCACAGAATGGAAAGGGGTATCTTCACAAAGTGTCACAAAGATTAACAGATGTGGAGATCCACCTTCAGATAAAGCTACATTAACAGTAAATAGGAGCTAGCAGCTAGATCCACATACACAAGGATGGCAGAAGATCTCTCACCATTAGATGCACTTGATATATCTTCCTTCCAGCAATTGGTAGATTGATCGCTGTCTCAGTTGACTGGATGGTGATGGGAGCAACACAGGCCACAGAAACCTCCAAACAGGATAATGATGATGATTGCTGCAGCACTGAAATTGGTCTCTAGATTTCTCTGCACTGTTAGCACATCTTCAGTAATCAGGCAGAATAACACACTGCAAACTCCCCTCTCAAGTGTGCACCTTCCTTAGGAGAGTCACAGGCTCTGCAAGTGCTCAAGAGTTAAACACATGGGATACTTTCTTCTGTCTGCCTGCCACCATGCCAGTCTGTCTCTCCTCCTGTGTCCTCCTCTCTCTCCCCCAATCACAGCCAGGCATGTACTGGCCATAGGGACTATAGGGAGTTTCCCGGTGGGCCAATGGCTCAGTGGGCCGGTTTCAGTGACAGCCAGTGGCATCGCTGGGGGGGACTTTTGGGGCTATAGCCCCGAATCTGGGGCCCATAGCCCCGAGTCAGTCCAGGAGTCCCCAACCACAGGGTCCCGGCCCACTACCTGCCCTCTTTCTGGTGACCCTGATGTAAGGAGGGGCTCTTTGTGGACCCGGATGTAAGGGGGGGCTCTGTGGGAACCCGGATGTAAGGGGGGGGGCTCTGTGGGGACCCAGATGTAAGGGGTTGGCTCTCTAGGGACCCTGATGTAAGGAGGATGATCTCTGGGGACTCTGATGTAAGAGGGGCTCTCTGGGGACCCTGATGTAAGGCGGAGGATCTCTGGGTACTCTGATGTAAGAGGGGCTCTCTGGGGACCCTGATGTAAGGCGGATGATCTCTGGGTACTCTGATGTAAGAGGGGCTCTCTGGGGACCCTGATGTAAGGGGAGGCTCTCTGGGGACCCTGATGTAAGAGGAGGCTCTCTGGGGACCCTGATGTAAGGGGAAGGCTCTATGGGGACCCTGATGTAAGGGGAGGCTCTCTGGGGACCCTGATGTAAGTGGGGGGCTCTCTGGGGACTCTGATGTAAGAGGGGCTCTCTGGGGACCCCGATGTAAGGGGAGGCTCTCTGGGGACCCTGATGTAAGGGGAGGCTCTCTGGGGACCCTGATGTAAGGGGAAGGCTATATGGGGACCATGATGTAAGTGGGGGGCTCTCTGGGGACCCTGATGTAAAGGGGGCTCTCTGGGGGCTTTTTTGCGCAATTGCGTACAGTTTATATACTGTTTTTTGCGTGTTTGCAAAATTAAAGTGGGCCGGTCTGGATGAAGTCCAGGGCCAAATTTTTGTTCCAGTCCAGCCCTGATCACAGCTCTCCTGGGTAGCTATCCAATCCTGTCTTTCATTGTTTTTGTTGTTAGGGATGGGCTTCTTTCTTAGCTACAGCAGGACCCAGTCTGCCTTCAATCCTGCAGCTATCAGTTTAGCCAGAAAATGCAATGCAATGTTTCAGAGAGCAATATTCTGCTTATATTAAAGAGGCAATACTAAGCCTGTGCTACATCCACCCCCTTCTAAAAAAATCTTTGGTCCCCCAAAGAGAGAGATGAGTGCAGTTAATAATAACATAGCATTTGTACAGTAACCTTACACATGGACCAACAAATTAGGCCTATGATCTTAGGCTGATTTTATGACATTTCCTAACAAATGCATTAGGTAATGGGACCTGCCACCAAAGTGTGTTAGGCGATGGGTTGGGGACATCGGTCACTGGTACCACCATAGAATGTGCCTGAGAATCAGGAAGTCTGTGAACAGTGGGAATAGCTTCTTCTGAGCTTGTTCCAGGGGTATCATATGTTAATCTAAGTGGGGGTCTCACTGCTCTCTTAGCTCTCTGTTCTTTGGGCTGAAGACTAGTCTCTTCACAAGATTCTCCATCCGGTTCAAGGTGGCTTTCCTCAAACAGTTTTTTTTTTCAAGTTCAGAGGAACGCCCATCCAGAAACCCTTCATCAGGTTCATGGACTAACTGGTAAGCTTGCTCTACTAGCTCTGAATTTCCTTGCACCTGGGGCACAAATTCTGATGCATCAGGCCGGAGCACACTTGAGGGCTGATTAGCAGTTGATGTGGAGGGAGTGGCATCCATGGGCTCAGATGGCCACAACCATCCTACCTCAAGCTCATCATCACTGTCATCTTCTATTGTTGTGGCCTCATCTGGCAGTAGAGGTTGAGACCTAGTAACTGGAACTTGCCTGAAAGAAGATGGTTTGGGTAATGACGTCTCTGTTCTCACAGGTACCCTGACGGTTTCACTCAGAGGTAGTAAATGATTTCGATGCCAGGTCTTCAGGGGACCCATCAGGCCAAATTTGGTATACAGGAAGACCAGGCAGTTGCTTGCAGACAACATATTGTTGAGAACTCCAACGGTCAGCTAACTTATGCTTTCCAGAAAGACCCAGATTCCTCAGCAACACCTTGTCACCCTGCTGTAAATCATGAATCCTAACGTTCAAATCATAATTCTTACTGTTCCGCTGACCTCTAACACCAGAAGCTTCTTGTGCCTTCTCATAGGCTGTCTTTAAGTTCTTTCTGAGCCTATCCACATAGCCCCTGTAGGATGTAGTGGAAGTTCTGTCTATTGAGACACCGAAGGCCAAGTCCACTGGCAGATGAGCTTCTCTTCCAAACATCAGTCTATATGGTGAGTAACCCGTTGCGTCATTTTCAGTACTGTTATAGGCATGAACCACAGCGGAAATGTGCCTGCTCCAATGCTGTTCTCTGTCAGATGGAAGGGTTCCAAACATGTCAAGGAGGGTACGATTAAACCTCTCTGGTTGAGGATCCCCTTGAGGGTGGTAAGGTGTCGTTCTCGATTTTTTGATACTCAGATGATCCAATAGCTGTTTAATGAGCCTGCTTTAAAGTCTCTTCCTTGGTCAGAGTGAATTCTCTGAGGTAATCCATAATGAACAAAGAATTTCTCCACTAACACTTTGGCGACTGTGACAGCTCGTTGATCTCTTGTTGGATAAGCCTGGGCATAACGGGTGAAATAATCAGTCACTACCAACACATTCCCTTGACCACTCGTGTCGGGTTCCAGACACAAGAAATCGATGCACACCAGATCCATAGGACTTTGACTCTGTAGATGACCCATTGGGGCAGCTCTGGAAGGCAAAATCTTTCTCTGGATGCAGCGAAGGCAGGAGCGACTGTAACTTTTGATTTCAGTTCGCATACACGGCCAGTAGAAACGATCCCTAACTAACTTAAATGCTCTATCAGGTCCCAAGTGTCCATGTTGATCATGTAATGCATTCAGCACTGTCCCACTATGCTTCTCCGGGAGGAACAGCTGCCAACTCTCCTCTGGATCATCCGAGGGGCCCCTTCAGTAGACCACTCCATCTGAGAACTGCAGTCGATTCCACTCCTTGTGAACCAATCGAGCCTCCTTTGGGGAGTCTGCTGTGAGTAGAAGTTCTGGGCGACCACTCTCCAAGGCTTTCAAAGTCAGAGAACAAAGGGGATCTTCTGTTTGATCCTTCCTCAAGTCTTTCTTGGAAAGGGTAGGCAGTCCCTCATCCCTCACTTGGGTCAAGTCACAATAGAGCTTTGGGACCCCAACAGTGGTGACTCCAATGGCTTCGGCCCCTGTCGCTCCTCTGGCTCGGTACTCAATCCCTTGACATAAATCATGTTCTTGGTACAACACACCACCTAGTCCTTCTCTGCTGGCATCAACATGGAGCTCATAGGGCTTGCGGTTGTCAGCGTAGGCTAAAACTGGTGCATTGATCAAGCTCCGTTTCAACTGAAGGAAATCTTGTTCGCACTGATCAGACCACTCTCCCTCTATGGACTCCCGAGACTTTCTCGCTCCACTGATTTGCCAGACTACTTCTGGGACCTCTTGCTCTCCATCATCTCCAGCCCGCAAAAGCTCAGTGAGAGGTCTGGCTATTTTGGCAAATCAGTCCACAAACCTCCTGTAGTAGGAGCAGAACCCAAGAAAAGATCTCAGCTCTTGCACATTTCTAGGCCTGGGCCAAGTGGTAACGGCTTCCAACTTCTTGGGGTCAGTGGCCACTCTCTCTGCTGAGACAACGTGCCCAAGGTAGGTGACTGTTGACTGGTAGAACTGGCACTTCTCAAGGGACAGCTTCAATCCCTCTTCATAGAGTCGCTTCAGAACCTTCTCTAGACGCTCCTCGTGTTCTTCCAAAGTCTGTCCAAAGACAATTATGTCGTCTAGGTACACTAACACTCCAATTAAGTTCATATCACCAACAGTCCGTTCCATCAAGCGTTGGGATGTTGCAGGGGCTCCAGACAGACCCTGTGGCATCCTTTCAAACTCAAAGAACCCCACTGGGCAGATGAAATAGTTTTTTCTCCTGGTCATCTGGATGCATCGGGATCTGATGGTACCCACTTCTCAGGTCTAACACGCTGAACCATTTGGCACCTGAAAGGCATTGCAGGGCATCTTCTATTCGTGGAGTGGTGTACTGGTCTGGAATGGTTCTTTTGTTGAGAGTGCGATAATCGATACGGAGTTGTGTTTTGCCCGTTCTTTCCATTCAGATGTCATAGGAGAGCCTTTTGGATAGAAATACTCCTCTGGTAACTCTTCCTTGGCTTCCCCCACTACACTGTGTTGTGTGATGGGTGTGGCTGGATTTACCTGCCCTATCATCATTCGGGTCCGAAGCTTCACTGGAGAATCAGTAACATTACGAACACTGACAGGAGCATTTTGTTCATGGACCAATCGCTGGTACACTGAGCGCAGCATCTGATGTACACTTTTAGCTGCATCTTCACCCTCTGAGACCTGAGGAGTAAGTAACCGACGAACCAAGTCAGTGTTCATCCCCACAATCAAGGAACTCCGATTAGCCCCCGGGGGGCGGGGACATACAATGGCCAATGTGTCGGAAGTCTCTTTCTGCCCTACAACAGATGGGCCAAATTCAAGCTCGATCGGAAGATATCCGTCATAGGGGAGCTTCTTAGTTCCTATACCCCAGATCTCTAGATTTTCTAACTTCTGCAAGGGCAGGTGTTTCAGGTGTTTACCATAGAAATCACGGTAAATTAGAGTCACTTGGGCACCAGAGTCTAGAAGGGCTTTTGTGTATACACCTTCCACCTGAACTGGCACTATAGGAGAAGGACCCACCAGCTTGTCAGGCAACTTGCTTGGTTGTTTTGATGCAGCTTGCTTGGCTGTTTGGGCTTGAATCCCTCTTTTGGCCTGGGCCCGTTTCCGTTGTCATCTGGACTGACAGTTTTGGTTGTGGTGTGCACCGATCTCCCGTGATCCGGGACCCGACTCTGAGAGTAGCTTGGGCAGCCTAACTGAGGCTTTGGGTGAGGCTTGGTACAAAGGTTTAGGCCTTAACCGCCCTTCATTTAAGACTTGTGAACTGGAGCGAGTTGACTTAGATGGGCACCTGGCTGGCTCCCTCACCAGGGCCCTCTGCAGTTTCCCGCCGGCTTATGATGTACTCTTCGTGGCTTTGTTGGGCTGGGACAGTCACGTTGATAGTGACCGATACCCCCACAATTATAGCAGACCACTGAACTAAAGGGCTCTCCAGCAGGAACATTCTGTATTGCCTCTGCCCTGGTTGGTTTCAATGTCTTTCCCCCCTCTGGTATGGCAATTCTGGCAGACAGCAATGTCATCAACTCCATCATCTGTGACATCTGAGTTTTCAAAGCCATTACTTCGGACTGGACTTCTACTATGTCCATGGTTCCTACTTCTACGGTGAAAGCCGCATGTAAAGCACTAGCAGGTTTTTTTAGCCTTAATTAAAGCCTCTTCTTCTAGGATAGTTTTGACCAATTTGGAGTAAGTCAATGGCTTGTTCTGGTCTCTAGTCCGAAATTTCAACATTATGGGATCCAGTGGGAGTGCTCCTTTAAGAATTTGATCCAACAAAGCTTTGCTTGCATGACTCGGCTCCATGCCTCCTTTTAGAATGACCTGATGAAGTATTTTATCCAGTCGTTGGACATAAGCGGATAACTCTTCTCCTTCATTTTGATAGGTGTGTGAGAACATATAAATTAGCTCAGCACAATTCTCCACCCCTCCAAAAACCTCTCGTAAAGCTTCTAGACACTCAGTGGCTGTGCAGCCTGGCTTGTCCCTTTTTAGATTTCTGATTACATCTGAAGCAGGAGATCTTAGGCTCTCGATTAACCTTTGTCTTTTTACTGTGTCAGCGACTTCCCATTCTTCCACAGCCTGATCTGCCTGATCTATCCAGGTTTCAAAGTCCTCTTCCCCGGATGGCACAGGGACCTTCCCAGAATAGGACCGCAACTTTCGATATCCATAATTAGCAGATGTGGCTGAGTTTTGTGCCAACGTTTCCACCAGCTTTCCCATATCGGTAAAGAATGTAGCAGGAGGGAACCCTGTAGTTGGGATGGAAGTAGTAGCTGATACTCCTGGTCCTGATGTTGTTGAGCTAGCATTTTCAGGGTGTTCATCCAGCATACTTGGCCTTATAAGCTGAGCTTTGAGATCCCCTGGTAACTGTATGCTATCTCCCTGGAAACAGGTCGGGATTCCTCTTTTCCATTCTAGCAAAGCATAGGTGCAAGAGGCTATCCGATCAACTTTCAGGTCCAACATGAATGTTTTCTGATCAGGCATCAAAGCCGACACTACTTGCTGGATCTGTTTCTCAGTCCAGGTGGCACCAGTGAGACTCATAATTACACAGAGCCCTAACCTGCCATTTTGTTCTTCACACCACTTGGCAGCAATGACCGGGTCCATCATGGTGACTTGGCTGGTAGAGGTAGTCATCACTCTGTGACAGGGACCAGAAGGTATCCCGGACGAGCCCCCACATGTAGCGCCACCCCCGCAAGGGCCACTGTAATATATGGGTCTTCTGTCCCACACCAGTGATGACTCACCCTCCCCAGGATCTCAGTAACCCCAAAACACTGTTTAAACTTTTAGCTGGGCTTTATTAGAACTAGCAAAAAGCCCTGAAAAGAGATAAACTGATTAACAGAATACAAATATTAAGTGCAATAATATACTACAACTTCTCAGTAAAGGAAAACAGGATTTGTGTTCATTCACTTTAACCGCCAGTGGGAGGCCTTGCCTGAAATGCATTGAATAAGTGGTGAACAAAACTGTACAATACAATACAAAGAATAATGTTCAACAATTTCCCAAAAGTGATATTACTGACTATAAGATCCTACCTAGGTCTTGTAGGTTCTAGCTAACCACAGTGGGAATTCTATTCACACAAACACACACACAGAGTCTGCCAGCGTTGGGGCCCTTTAGTTTAGCCAGAAAATGCAATGCAATGTTTCAGAGAGCAATATTCTGCATATATTACAGAGGCAATACTAAGCCTGTGCTACAAGTAGAAGAAATATCTGTAGGTAGACACAAGAAGAGAGGAGAGTAGCCACTACCCCCCATCCAGCCCAGGTCACCAGAAACCACCAGTGCCTTTGGGTCCGACTCAGAGGAGATTGTGCTCTTCCAGTGCTGCCACATATCTCTGCATTGATCTGGATGACACACAGCCTAGAATTATCTTCTGTCTAGTGAGTGCATTACTTTGAATAAATCTATTTTCTGTTACATTGCTACACTCAGATCGGCTCTGCTCTCCTCTCTTCTAGTCTTGCATGCCAATCACTCTGAGTAGGGTATTGCCAGCGTAAATCCAACCATGTCTGTTCTAGAGACCCCCAACTAGCTTTGTGGCTTCATCTCTATAAAATGTCCCCCCTTTTATCACATGCACCTTATCTGTTTAATGAGACTTACAATATTTTGGGGTGAAGTTTATGAGGTGAAGACCTCTGATCCTTGTCTACTCCCTTTACTGTATTGTTTTATCTCCCTAGGAAAATTAAAGTAAAGAATTAAAAAACACGCTCAAATTTTTTCAAACATTTTCGTATTTATTTCTATATTACACTTTATATTATGTTTATGGGACGCATTGAATATCTAAGCTAGCTTACAATTAAATTTGTATAAGTCATGACACTCTACAGATACATTATACAATCCTCTATAAATATATAGAAAAGCAATTTTGGAAGAACAGCGAATGCAGACCAGCCTCAAGCAGTCCAGAAGTAGATTCTTTGGTCGGTGTCTGAGGTCTATAATACAATTATTGATAAACTGATTAATTGTTAGATTGGTTACAAAGTATCATTTACAAAAGCCTAGATGTTTAGTCTTGTGATTTCCGCTAAAGAGGAAGATCAGAGTTCAGATGGGCTGAACCCCCATTCCAACAAAGACCACATGATCAAATGGCAATTATTATTATTATACAGGATTTATGTGGCGTCAAAAGAGTTTTCACAGCACTTTACAAAACAAAGAGAGACAGTCAGTTACCAAAGATTATAAAGGGGGGGAGGGGGTGGTGGTTGGATGAGTTGATGGAGAAAGTAAAAGTTCAGTCTTTAGGTGGAGGCCAGGTAGACGTCCCTGAAGATATGCATATTCAGGGATCACCTAAAGGTGGACAGAGTCGGAGACATAAAGGTAGATGGAGGTTGGAAGTTCTAGAACATGGGAGAAGTTTTGCCAGTGGCGGCTGGTGTTTTGTTTTTTTGAGGGGGGCAGCAAACAATCCACCGCCATATCTCCCCCCTGGGTCACAGGCAGCACCCCCCTCCCCCAGGTCAGTCAGTCAGTCAGTGGCGGGTGGTGGCGGCTTCTCTCTGTGCTGCAGGCAGCTGCTTCCTCACTTCCCCTGTGTCTCCTAATGGCGGACAATCCGATCAGATCTCCTTTTCGGCCAATCGGGTGACGGGTCTCAGGGCCCGCTTCCTGATTGGCCGGGAGGAGAATCAGTGTTACAATGGCGAATATTCATTCACTATTGTCACACAGCTGCATCCGGAGCCCACCCTTTTTTGAAGCTTATTAGAGCCTCTGGCTCGAATCATGGAATACAAGCGACCGGCCGGAGGCATTGATGGGGGGGGGCCTATGGAGGGGCTGCCACTGGGTTTTTTAGAAGTCTTAGAAGTCTTGGAGATGAGCATGGGAGGAGATGATGTTCAAGCTAGAGAGAAGGAGGTGTTAGAAGGAGCACAGAGGGTGATATTTTGAGACAAGGTTGGTAATGTAGTTCAGGGCAGAGCGATGGATGGCTTTGTATGTTGTTGTTAGTATTTTGAATTGTATTCTTGGTGGAAGGCAGTGGATTGGCAGAGAGGGGTGGTGGATACTGGGTGGAAGCCAGTGGAGGGATTGGCAGAGAGGGGTAGAGGACACTGAATGGAAGCCAGTGGAGGGATTGGCAGAGAGGGGTGGAGGACACTAAATGGAAGCCAGCGGAGGGATTGACAAAGAGGGGTAGAGGACACTGAATAGAAGCCAGCTGAGGGATTGGCAGAGAAAGAGGTGGAGGACACTGAATGGAAGCCAGTGGAGGGATTGGCAGAGAGGGGTGGAGGACACTAAATGGAAGCCAGCGGAGGGATTGGCAGAGAGGGGTGGAGGATACTAAATGGAAACCAGCAGAGGGATTGGCAGAGAGGGGTAGAGGACACTGAATAGAAGCCAGTGGAGGGATTGGCAGAGAGAGGTGGAGGACACTGAATGGATGCCAGTGGAGGGATTGGCAGAGAGGGGTGGAGGATACTAAATGGAAGCCAGCAGAGGGATTGGCAGAGAGGGGTAGAGGACACTGAATAGAAGCCAGTGGAGGGATTGGCAGAGAGAGGTGGAGGACACTGAATGGAAGCCAGTGGAGGGATTGGCAGAGAGGGGTGGAGGACACTGAATGGAAGCCAGTGGAGGGATTGGCAGAGAGAGGTGGAGGACACTGAATGGAAGGCAGTGGAGGGATTGTCAGAGAGAGGTGGAGGACACTGAATGGAAGGCAGTGGAGGGATTGGCAGAGAGAGGTGGAGGACACTGAATGGAAGCCAGTGGAGGGATTGGCAGAGAGGGGTGGAGGACACTGAATGGAAGCCAGTGGAGGGATTGGCAGAGAGGGGTGGAGGACACTGAATGGAAGCCAGCGGAGGGATTGGCAGAGAGGGGTAGAGGACATTAAATTGAAGTGGGTGAATGAGGATCTTGGTGGTTTCATTAGTTAAAACGGGGAGAATTGAGAGATGTTGCGCCGGTGATGTCTACAAGCTTTTCACAACCATTGGCTTTGGGACTGAAAGGACAGGTCAGAGTCTAGGATTACACCTAGGCATGGGGGGAGGGATTGATGGCTGCATTATTGATCTTGATGGAAAAGTCATGGAGGGGGGCACAGGCGGGAGGGAATATTATGAGCTCGGGTTTAGAGAGATTCAGTTTAAGGAAGCGTTGACATCAATGCTGATATGTCCGTTAGTAGTTAGTAATGCGAGAGGAGGCTGAAGGAGTGAGATGAGGAGTAGACAGATATGGGTGTCATCGGCATAGAGATGGTACTGAACTGGCTCTTCAGAGTGTTGGTTTCACCCTTCAGAGGGATTTAGTTATTTATTTACTATTGAGCTCGCTTTTACAATTTCTTTGTACTGCTCTATAGAGACCTGCTGAAAGTCGGTCCTCCAAGTACTTGCAGGGCTGTCCCAAAAAAAAGGACCCAAAAAGACCCAGAAAGAAAAAAGACCCAAAGGTTACAGAGCGGACATAGAAGCCGCAGCCACCGCTTCCTGATGAGGAGGAGAGCCGCCACTTCCCGCTGAGGGGGAGAGCTGCCGAGGAGGAGAGCCCCATCACTGCAGGAGAGGAGCAGATCCCCGCCACACGAGCGGTAAGTGCCACCGGACCGGCCGCAGGGGGGGGGGGGTTAGTGAAGTGACAGCTGAGCCGGGGGACATGCCTGGCTGCATTTGATGGGCACAAGTGGCTGCATATGACGGGCACAAGTGGCTGTATTTGACGGGCAAAAGTGGCTGCATTTGACGGGCACAAATGGCTGCCATATGATGGGGCACAATGGCTGCATTTGATGGGCACAATGGCTGCATTTGATGGGCACAATGAGGCTGCAATTGATGGGTTCGGTATTTTTCAGTTTGTTTGCGCCCCCCCAAAAAAATTTTGACCACCCACCGTCACTGCTGCTTGTACATGTATATTTGAGGAAAATTTTTTAGGGCTTATGGAGGAAACAATCAACCAGGATACCCCAACCTGACCAAATCGATTTTGCCCCTAGAGCATGGGTGCTCGAACTGTGCCCTCCAGCTGTTGCAGAACTACGAAGCAATATAAGGCTGACAAGTACATTTGTGAATTCCAAAGGCAGAGGCATGATGGGACTTGGAGTTTCACAACAGCTAGAGGGCCACAGGTTGGACACCCATTCCCTAGAGACAAGCCTGTAATTACTTTCCATTGGACTGTAACTGACTGAATTGGCTGAAGCTAATTTGCAAAATGTAAAATGTAGGAAACTTCTAGCATACTGGGCAATAAAGGTGAGGCTTTCCTATCCTGGTAGGGGGAGGGAAATACCAGGCACTTGAGAAAGTTGTCCCTGAAGACCAGGGTTTCCATAAGCATGGGATATATCAATGCGATTTAAGCACGTAGGTTCGGCAGCCTAGACCTTATGTGTGTTCCGCCAATGCCCATTGGTCGCGTCAGTCAAACAGCAGTAGGCCTCGATGACATGTGACTTGTACAAGATATCTGCCCATGTACAGCCACCCTAGAATGCCCTGATAAGATTTCCTGCAGTTGCAGTTGACCACAATCACTAGTTGATTCTTAAGCATTCACACAGAGGTCTTCCTTCAATTGTCTTGGCAATCATCCTTTGGCACATTTTACAATAAGATCTTCACTGTAGCGGCACGTCGTCCGCTCCAATGTGCTGATTCCTCTCAGGTGGTGTTTTTGATAGGCTTTCAGTAAGTGTACTTTGCATGAGCTCTGAAATAGAATGTTTCACCTTATCCTTCATATCTTTCCCCATGAAGACATAGAGAATTGGGTTGATGCAACTACTGAACATGGCCAGAGACAGTGAGAACAGATCTAGGATGAGCACTACATGACTTACAGTGAATAGCAGGACTACACCCATGATGTGGTAGGGGGCCCAGGTGATAAAAAATGCGACTATAATCCCTAAAGACACCTTGATGATTTTATTACCAACTTTTGTAGCTCTTCTATTGTGTAATATAAAAGCCACAGAAATGTAACAGGCAGAAATGATTAGGAATGGAAGCAGAAAACCAAAAACCATATTAATGTAAGTGGTGGGCTCTATTATGTGCTCTTCAGAATAGCAATAAGTTTTGTTGTCAGGAGTGTAGATTCTTTGGTACAGGACTTTAGGTAGACACATCAGGGAGGACAAGGTCCAAATAGCCAAGCAGGTCATCCACGCCGTTCGTACTCCTCGGTGATTTTGGGCCCAAATGGGTTGGACAACCAGGATGCAACGGTCAACACTGATAGCCACCAAGGTGAAGACCCTGGTGAACATGTTCAATGGAACAATGAAGTGAATCATCTTGCAGAGCACGGGACCGTACAGCCATTCTCCGTAGAAGTACTGCACTATAGTGAATGGGAGAAACAAGCAGCAGATAATATCGGCCACAGCAAGGTTCCAAAACCAAATGGTAGTCATGGTCCACTTCATCTTCACTCCGGTAACCCAGAGCACCAGAGCATTGCCGGGGACGCCTACGAGGGTCGTGAAAGATAAGAGTATGATAGTAAACAAATGCTCATGGGTGTAAAAGCCCTTTGGTTCCGTCTCATCACTGACGTTGGACATCTTGTTCTCCTGTAAAGACATCAAAAGTTATTGCATCCATGTGGTTATCATCCAATCAGATTTTATTAAATGTAATATAAAGTAAAAGATTATTTCTGGTCATGATGGATTTCCGTAACTAGTGATGAGCTAAATTTTGGTCTGAACCCATGACAGGAGGCCCAGTTAGCTGCGGCCATGGAATTCATCACCCTCACATAACAAGGGAAACAGTCTTTATCATAAAGGGGCGGGTATGCTGGTGACATCATTGACCCATTATGGCCACATGGACATATATTGTTCATTAGCATTGTCCACAATGATGTCACCAACATGCCTGCCCCTTTGTTACATGCGGGGGTGGGGAATTCCATGACCACAGCTGATTAGGGGTGGCAGCCTGCTGTCATGTGACAGTCTCATGTGAGTTTGGGCCAAACTGAGTTCAGTGCAAACCCACGTGAGACTGTCACATGACAGGAAGCCCAATCATCTTGTGGGTGGGGCCAGGAGTAGAATACCCAGGTTAAGGAAGCAGCTTACACAAAATCCACAAAGGGTTAACAGTGATTGTATTTCGAAGTATGCAAGTTAAAGGATAACAAGGTTTTGTTCAGAACACAGATGCTAACACTAGTATCGTTACATATGGCAACAGGTGCAGTATCTCTCACTGTAACAGGTGAAGTATTGTGTGCAGTAACAGGTGAAGTATGAATGAATGAAATACTTGTATAGCGCACAATGCGAACTGAATCGCCTCTAGGCGCTGTATCACTTGCAGTAACAGGTGCAGTATCGCATGGAGTAATAGGTGAAGTATCGCACAGAGCAACAGGTGCAGTATCGTTTGCAGTAACAGGTTCGGTATCTCTCGCAGTAACAGGTGCAGTATCGCACTGGGTAACAGGTGCGGTATCGCTCGCAGTAACAGGTGCAGTATCGCCTGCGGTAACGAGTGCGGTATCGCTCGCAGTAACAGGTGCAGTATCACTCAGAGTAACAGGTGAGGTATCCCCCACAGTAACAGGTGCATTATCACTCGGAGTAACAGGTGCGGCATCGCTCGGAGTAACAGGTGCAGTATCGATTGGAGTAACAGGTGCGGTATTGCTTGCCGTAACAAGTGCAGTATTACACGCAGTAACAGGTGCAGTATCGCCCACAGTAACAGGTGCAGTATCGCTCGCAGTAACAGGTGCAGTATCGCCCACAGTAACAGGTGCAGTATCGCTCGCAGTAACAGGTGCGGTATAGCTCAGAGTAACAGGTGCGGTACCGCTTGCAGTAACAGGTGCAGAAGTGCTTGCAGTAACAGGTGCAGTCGTGCTTGCAGTAACAGGTGCAGTATCACTGGCAGTAACAGGTGCAGTATCACTGGCAGCAACAGGTGCAGTATTACACGCAGTAACAGGTGCAGTATCGCCCACAGTAACAGGTGCAGTATCGCTCGCAGTAACAGATGCGGTATAGCTCAGAGTAACAGGTGCGGTATAGCTCAGAGTAACAGGTGCGGTACCGCTTGCAGTAACAGGTGCAGAAGTGCTTGCAGTAACAGGTGCAGAAGTGCTTGCAGTAACAGGTGCAGTCGTGCTTGCAGTAACAGGTGCAGTCGTGCTTGCAGTAACAGGTGCAGTATCACTGGCAGTAACAGGTGCAGTATCACTGGCAGCAACAGGTGCAGTAGTGCTTGCAGTAACAGGTGCAGCAGGTGCAGTATCACTGGCAGTAACAGGTGCAGTAGTGCTTGCAGTAACAGGTGCAGCAGGTGCAGTATTACACGCAGTAACAGGTGCAGCATTGCTTGGAGTACGTGAGACTAGGATTGTTGGAGGGGGGGTTATAAGAGGGGACCCCCATCCAGATATACAGGAATTTGCCTCCCTGCTCTCTCCAGTTATAGAAGACCCCCAGCCAGTAGGACTGCAGGGGGGGTGATAAGGCGGCCCCTATCCAGGAACATAGGAACCCCCCTTCCTCCCCCACAAGTAAACAAAGACCCCCAGCTAGGAGGAATGAAGGGGTGATAAGGGGGACCCCCATCCAGGAATAGGTGAGGGGTGATCGGAGGGGACCTTGCTAACCCCCCTCTAGTAGAATGGCGTGTAGTGAGTGAAGACATTCGGAGAGTTACACACACAGCAAATAAGGAGGAAGGAATCGGCGTACAGCTCCGATGTCTGATGGAGCTGTGGGCTGTCACTGCTGCTTCTACTCCTTGCTCTGTCCCCCAACGGTGTCGCAAGGATTTACAGGCTGGCTGGCTGACTGGCGGGGGGGGGGGGGGGGGTTGGACAGCAGGCACCTTGCGGGTCATTCCTGTATGGGTGGCAACCCTACCCTCTGTCCAATCAGGGAGCGATCACACCTCCGGCAGCGCGCGCATCCCCTAGAAGCTATTGTAGGACATGATGTACAGGTACGGAATTTCGCTCAACAGAGCCCACCTGACGCAGTACATGTATCTTAGGCTGTCAGCAAGTGGTTGGTTAACCACCTGCAGACCAATCACAGTAAATATACTGCTAGCGGCACGTACATGTATGTGACCAGTCTTGTACATATATGTGACCATGTTTGGCAGCAGATTTCAACCAATAATTTTGGCCAAAACCTGCTGATTGGCTGTGTCCAATCACACACAGAGTTCTGTGTTTACAAAACTAGAAACAAGGAACAGTGATCTGGCTGTTTCTTCTCCCTGCAAAGCAGGAAGAAAAGACAGCCAGATTAGAAAGTAAAATCAGCACACATTACACATTGTTAGGCGCACAGTTAATCCCTTGATTGTCCTTCCCAGTGTCAGGGCTGGGCTTAGCCCTTCCTCCTCTGGGCTGGCCGATCAGCTGTCGGCTAATTGCCAGCTCTCTTCTCTTTCCACAGTTACCAGCTGATCCCGATGATGCTCGTCTGACCTGCCTATTTAAAGCCTTCCTGCTCACTTTTTCATTTGCCTTCGTGTTGGTCCCATCACAGGGAACCATCTCCTGCTGTTTGTTTCAAGACTGGCTTGCTGACATCCCTCCTGGCTTCTTATCCTGTTTGTGGTTGCTCTTCTTGGATCCCTGACTTCCGGTCTGGCTGATTACCCGATCTGGTTAATGAACTTTGGACTGGCTGACTACCCGATCTGGCTACAGGACTCTGGCTATGCTTGACTATGCTTTTTTCTATTTACCTTTTTATTTTTATTAATAAACAAGTGTGATTTGATTGTACTTCTGTCTCGGTCTGTTTCATGGTTTCTGACACCCAGCCAGTGTCATTGGTACAGTGACAGTGTATAGTATTATCACTGATCACTGTATAATGCTCCGTACACACGGTCAGACTTTCTGACGGCAAATTTTGTTGTCGGAAAATTGAGATCTGGATCTCAAATTTTCAGACAACAAAATCTGTTGTTCTAATCGTGTGTACACAATCCTGACGCACAAAGTGCCACACATGCCCGGAATCAAGCAGAAGAGCAGCACTGGCTATTGAACTTAATTTTTCTCGGCTCTTCGTATGTGTTGTACGTCACCGCGTTTCTGACGATTGGAATTTCCGACAACATTTGTGTGACCGTGTGTATGCAAGACAAGTTTGTGCCAACATCCGTCTGGAAAAAAAACATGTATTTTGTTGTCGGAAAATCCTATCGTGTGTACGGGGGAATTAGTGTCAGATATTGTACAGTACAGTGGAATGTATACAACATGAAATATATACACATGATGACATAACATACAGCCCCGGCCAAAAGCTTTGAGAATGACACAAATATTAATTTTCACAAAGTCTGCTGCCTCAGTTTCTATGATGGCAATTTGCATATACTCCAGAATGTTATGAAGAGCGATCAGATGAATTGCAATTAATTGCAAAGACCCTCTTTGTCATGAAAATTAACACAATCCCATAAAAAATAAAAATAAAAAGGTTTCCACTGCATTTGAGAAAAAGGCTTCAGGGTGCCCAAGAAAGTCCAGCAAGCACCAGGACCATCTCCTACAGTTGATTGAGCTGCGGGATCGCAAGACCACCAGTGCAGAGCTTGCTCTGGAACGGCAGCAAGAAGGTGTGAGGAAATGGGCACGCTCAGTGAGGAGAAGACTTTTGGAGGACGGTCTGATGTCAAGAAGGTCAGCAAAGAAGCAAAATGACTTTCTCTCCAGGAAAAACATCAGAGACAGACTGGTATTCTGCAAAAGGTCCAGGGATTGGACTGCCGAGGACTGGGAGAAAGTCATTTTCACTGCTGAACCCCCTTTCCGATTGTTTGGGGCATCCAGAAAAAACCTTGTCCAGAGAAGAAAAGGTGAGGGCTGCTACCAGTCCTGTCTCATGCATCCTGAGACCATTCATGTGTAGGGTTGCTTCTCAGACAAGGGATTGGGGGGGGGGGGGGCTCACTCACAATTTTGCCACAAATAAAGAACCAAAAACCTCCTCTGAGAATAACTTTTCCCAACCATCCAAGAACAGCTTGGCGAGGAACAATGCCTTCTCCAGCATTGATGGAGCACCTTGCTATAGGGCAAAAGTGATAAATTAGTGGCTTGTGGAACACAACATGGACATTTTGGGTCCATGGCCAGGAAACTTCCAAGACCTTAATCCCATTGAGAACTTGTGGTCAATCCTCAGGAGGCAGTTGTACAAAAAAAAAAAACCCACAAAAACTCCAAAAATTGATTATGCAAGAATGTCGGGCGGCCATCAAAGTCCTGATGTTGCCCAGAAGTTGATTGACAGCATGCCAGGGAGAATTGCGGAGGTCTTGAAAAAGAAGGGCCACCACTGCAAATATTGACTCTCTGCATAAACTTCATGTCATAGTCAATAAAAGCCTTTGACACTTATGGAATGCTTGTAATTATACTTCAGTATCCCATAGTAACATCTGACACAAAGATCTAAAAAAAATACTCTTGCATGACCATAATATGTGGTAAAGATTACCCGTGAAGCGGCAACCTCTCCAGCAGAGTGCAGAACTGTCAGGATAAATCTTCACTAGTTTGTAAGGTGTGAGGTGTGATAGACTCACCCGGGACAGGGGCTTTTGGAGGGGACTGAATGATAGTCTCTTACATACTGACTATGGGCCCTGGCTTTTAAGGGAACAATACTCTTTGTGAGGCATATGCCTGGGGACCCTTGGAGTAATGTTACTTTGGATTCAAGTCCATGTCTCCCCGAGACACACAGACTCTGCGGTGCACTCCTGATCCCTACGGTGTGCATCTGTCACCTCGCCTCAAGGTGACCTGACAGTTTGATCAGCCACTGTCCGGTCACCTTGAGGCGAGGTGACAGATGCACACCGTAGGGATCAGGAGTGCACCGCAAGGTTGTGGACCCTACGGCTGACTGCTGTGGACGGGAGACAGATCCCACCAGGGTTAGAGCGTAAGATTCCCTGGGGCGCGGAGTCTAAGAACCAGCAGGTGTTCACTAGAGCCTCTAGTGGTGAGGATGGACTTGGCTGCAACTGGCTCCAGGTCGCGACCCCCAGGGTCCCCCAGCTCACACCCGCAGTAGGCAACAGGAGGATATGAATAGTGAGGGACAAAGCCAAGGTCGGGGCCACAAGCAGACAGGAATAGTCAGGGACACGCCAAAAGGTCAGGCTCACAGGCAAACAGGGATAGTCAAGGACACGCCAAAGTCAGTAACGGAACAACAGAAGAGCACACAGCAGGTAACAGGAAGCTAACACACAAAGGTTGATCAGCAGGGTTGGCCTGCAGTGCACAGGTTAATATAGAGCTCCCTGATAGGAGCTAGGGTGGAGCCATGCCAGAGGATGGATTACAAAAGCAGACAGGTGAGGGTCAGTTGGTCTCTAGAGATGAACACATGGAAACAGGTAAGCAGACAAACTATTGCATAACCATGACAGGCGCTGGATGACCTTGTCCCGACACTGAGTAGGAAAACACAGCTGGACTACCCAGAAGAGTAATAGCCCTTCAGGCTGGGATCTCCTCCTCCTGGGCAAGAAGAACCCTTCTGCTTTCATGTTTCAAACTATGTATGCTCCCTCCCAGCCACCTTCTGGGCCCACTAACAATGTTTTTTTCAAAGAGCCCCTGTCACCGCGAGCTCGCAAAGCAAAAAAAAAAGCATATGGAAGACACATGGGAGGTATCGCCGTGATCGTCAGAGCGAGAGCAATAATTCTAGCATTCGACCTCCTCTTTAACTCTAACCTGGTAACTGTAAAAAAAAATTAAAGCTTCTCCTATGGAGATTTTTAGGTACCAAAGTTTGTCGGCATTCCACGAGTGCGTGCAATTATAAAGCGTGACATGTTTGGTATCTATTTACTCGGCGTAACATCATCTTTCACATTGTATTTAAAAATTGGAATAACTTTGCTGTTTTTTTATTTTTTTATATTTTATATTGCAACTATCGCCATTTTATTCTCTAGATTCTATGCTAAAAAAAATATATATATAATGTTTGGGGGTTCTAAGTAATTTTCTAGCAAAAAAAAATAGAGATTTTAACTTGTAAACACCAAATGTCAGAAATAGGCTTAGTCATAAAAGGGTTAAAAAAAAATTCCTACATGCCCGATCGCTCAAATTCGATGGCTGCACTGAAATTAGCCATTGCTGCATCCCTCTCACAGGAAATTCGAGCACTCGCGGAACACCGCGTAATGAACGGCGAGACCGTCAATGCACTGCAAGATCACAGTGACCCGACCAGCATGCTTTGGCCAATCACAGTGCGCTGCTGTGAGAGTCATGATTGGCCAAAGGCAGAGTGCATTTAGCCAATCATGGCTCAGGATGTTGAGTCCACGCCCCACACTATGTTAGGCTGCTTACAGGGCATAGTTTCATGAATGAGAGCAGCAAAATGACACTTGTAAAGGAAAAAATGTCATTTAAAACTGCTTGTGGCTGTAATGTATTGTTGGATCCCAGCAATATAGATAATATAGATAAAAATCTTTGGGAAAAAAATGGCATTGGGTTCCCCCCAGTCCATTACTAGGCCTTCCAGGTCTGGTATGGATATTAAGGGGAACCCTGAGCCAAATTTTTTTTTGAAAAGGGCATAGGGGCCCCCCAAAATCCATACCAGGCCATTCAGGTCTAGTGTGGATTTTAAGGGGAACCCTGAACCAAAATTAGAAAAAAAATGACGTGGGTGTCCCCCCAAAATCCATACCAGACCCTTAACCGAGCATGCAACCTGGCAGGCCGCAGGAAAATAGGGGGACACAAGAGCACCTCCCCCTCCTGAACCATACCAGGACACATGCCCTCAACACGGGGAGAGTGTTTTGGGGTCCCCCCCAAAACACCCTGTGCCCATGTTGATGGGGAAAAGGGCCTCATCCCCCACAACCCTTGCCCAGTGGTTGAGGGGGTCTGTGGGCGGGGGGCTTATCGGAATCTGGAAACCCCCACATCCCAGCCCCCCCCCATGTGAATGGGTAACAGGTACATTGTACCCCTACCCATTCACCAAAAAAAAGTGTAAGAATGGTAAAAACGACAGTAGACAGTTTGGGACAAGTCCTATTAAAAAAAAAAAAAAAAAAAGTGTCCCGCAATGTCCATTCATCTTCAATCACAGCGTCCGACGGACCGAGAAAAAAAAAAACCTGGAAAAACTCTGCCTCCATGGGAGGTGTCCTGCCAAATGCAGGCTTTTTGCATTGACAGTTGTTAAATAGCTGAGGGCGGGGCCACCCGGTGATGTCCACAGGTGACCATGCCCCTTCTGACGTCATGTGAGGTCACTGAATGTCAGAGGGGCAGGGTCACCCGTTTACGTCACCGGGTGGCCCCGCCCTCAGCTATTTAACAACTGTCAATGCAAAAATCCCGTAGTCAGTGGGAGCCTCCCATGGAGGCAGAGTTTTTCCGGGGTTTTTTCCTTTCTCGGTCAGTCGGGCGCTGTGTTCGAAGATGAATGGACATCGCGTGACACTTTTTTTTTTGTAAATAAAGGACTTGTCCCAAACTGTCTACTGTCATTTCTACCATTTTGACACTTTTTTGGGTGAATGTGTAGGGGTACAATGTACCCGATACCCATTCACATGGGGGGGGCCTTGATGTTGAGGTCCCCTTGTTAACCACTTCAGCCCCGGAAGATTTTACCCCCTTGCTGATCAGAGCACTTTTTGCGATTCGCCACTGCGTCGCTTTAACTGACAATTGCGCGGTCCTGCGATGCTGCACCCAAACAAAATTGACGTCCTTTTTTTCCCACAAATAGAGCTTTCTTTTGGTGGTATTTGATCACCCCTGCGGTTTTTATTTTTTGCGCTATAAACAAAAAAAGAGCAATCATTTTGAAAAAAAAGAATTTTTTACTTTTTGCTATAATAAATATCCCCCAAAAATATATAAGAAAAACAATTTTTTCCTCAGTTTAGGCCGATATGTATTTTCTACCTATTTTTGGTAAAAAAAATAAAATAAAAAAATTGCAATAAGCGTATAATAACAACACAGAAGTTCTCAGAAGATCACTTATCTGGCGCTTAGGAAAATATACTAATGTACTGATTGAGCAGCTGTTATAATATAAACCAACATTTCTAAAATGGAAGCAATCAAAACAAAAAAAATAAAAAATTAGTCCTTCAAACTTCAGCAGCGCTGAAAACGTTAAATTATTGCATAAAATTTTTTTTTATAAAATAATAGTCTGTAAATCCGAAAAGGGACCGAAGTTCAGCTCAAAACTTTGCATGTAGCAGTTCATAAATGATTCATCAGCTGTTTTATACGTTCGACTATTGCCACATTGTGCTGCCCCAACAGGGCATTGATTTGATATAGATCGTTTTCCTAACCATTTTCTATGGACATTTACATTTAATTCACATGCTGCCATCTAGTGACCTTTTGTGGTAATGCACTTGTTTTCTCAAGTTTATTTTCCCTTATGTTATGACACACTTCCTTTGTATGTAATGCTCCACCCTTCTTCCTGTGTTTTTGTACTTCCTGTGTCATGGATGCAGCTACAAGCCGCACGTAGCAGGGCACATGTATTCTGCATTGTAAGCTACAAACAATATCATCTTTTGAACGCATAAATACTACAACCTATTCATCTGTTTGTATCCTGTTATCTGCTGTAACCTGATGTTCATAATAAAAGCACCTTTGTGGATGGAAGCGGTATTTGGTGAGTTCAAACTATCTGATGAGGATTGTCCTCAGTGATTATATCTTATACAGGCCAGGCATGGAGGTCTCACAAGGGATAAATCACTTCACAACAATCAGAGTCAGAATAGTATTTCATATATGTTTTGAAGATATTGAGTACCTTTCCCTCTGTGCACCTACACATATACTCCTTAAAGCGATTATAGGGTTATAAGAACTGTATATGTGCATTAAGTGATAACAGTTGTATTCCTTTTCTTTTCTTAGTAGCCATGTTCTGAACCCCTGAGGAAGCTACAACTGTGAAACGCGTTTGGTTTATCATCACCTTCCCTCCTTAAGCTGTGCATTATATTAGTGAAATATTCACCTTATTTTCTACTGTGATTGATATATAAGGCATGATGATATTTCAGGGTGGCTGAGCTGTTTACATTCCACTTTTCATGTATTTTAGGGGACCACGTCCCCAGAAACTTTTTAATAATAAATTGTAATAAAATTATTGTTTTTATCATCGTGATGTCAGAAACCATGAATCATACTGAGACAGAAGTACAGTTAAATCACACTTGTTTAATAATAAAAATAAATAGAACAAACGTAGTCAAAACATAGCCAGAGTTCAGGAACCGAAACGGATAGCCATACAAGCCAAAACGTCAGGGAACCAGAGAACAGCGTAGTAGAACAGCAAGCAGGATCTGGAGCCAGAAGGCATGTCAGACAAGCCAAAAAAAAACATCAGACACAGACTGATATTCTACAAAAGGTACAGGGATTGGACTGCTGGGAACTGGGGAAAGTATTTTTTTCTGATGAATCCAATCAGAATTTGTGTTCATTCATGCCCTTGTGTTTGTAAACTTTTCGAAGTGGTTCAGTGGTATTGTGTTCGTTTCTCAATGCTAACGTCACATTGCAGAATGGAACCCAAGGTGTCAGAGGTAAGAGGGGATCTGCAGGTTTGGGGTAACCAGTGGGGTATAGAGTCAATCAGCAGCTCACGGGGGTACCGCTACACTTGTATCACCTGTCTCCCTTATGGCTTCCAATATAAGGGCTCCAATGTTTGGCATTCCAGAATAGGAAACTTATCCTGGTGGATTTATAACTCCTTGACGAGTCTAAAAGACCTTCATAGATCATCTGTCTTCATCTCAATCAAAAAAACTTAAACCACACTGGGAAAAAAAATCACTGATCGAGAGATACGGGGGACCTTTAAACAAACACTTCTATACCCCCCATTATTGTCTTACTCCCACACACTCTTCCACTAACTTTGGAAAGTTCTATCTCCCTTCCCTCAAAGGGAAAGGTATGATATCCATCCTACACCACTACCAGTCACACTCAATGCTTGTCCTGGTTTTTGTAAAAATTAAATAAAAAGTTTCCATTAAATGTATGAGATGATTAGAAATTAGTCTCAGCATAGTCTTCTTTTTAACTTACCTTGCCTACACAAGTGGGTATTGGACATCTCTGCGTAATACAGGGAACCCCCCCCCTCTCTTATTTGTTG
The DNA here is from genome assembly GCF_037356315.1 of Lithobates pipiens. Lineage (NCBI taxonomy): Eukaryota > Metazoa > Chordata > Amphibia > Anura > Ranidae > Lithobates > Lithobates pipiens. The sequence goes on from NW_027507914.1 coordinate 855,125, forward strand.
TCACACAAACAGATGCCCCCATTGGAAGAGATCCCATCTATTCCTGTTCTGGTGAGAACTATAAAGTTTCCTCCATCCTTAGTCTCTCCAGGTGACAATGGTCAATTAGGGATGAGCTCGGTGTTCGAGTTAAACCCATGTTCGACTTGAACACCTTCCGTTCCTCCGTTTGGCAAATTCAGAACTTTATTGACCGTTCGCACCATATTCGTGTGGCCCACAATGCACTACGCCATCGCAGTGCATTGCTGGCTCATGATTGGCCAAGCATGCACTGTGACCCCGCATGCTTGGCCAATCACAGCGCCAGCAGGGAGGAGAGCCTTAATTGGCCACAGGCAAGATGCCTGTGGCCAATTATAGCTCAGGGGGGTTAAGTACATGCCCCACACTATATAAGGCCGCCAGTGCGGCGGCCTTGTGTAGTGTGTTGCGGCGTTCAGGGAAAGAGCAGGATAGGCAGAGACAGTGTCTTTGTGGCTTGAAACCTAGTGCTGTTACCGTTGGTGTTTTGTGCCTCCAGCACAGTATACACCTGAAGATACCCCTTATTGCTGGTGTTCTGTAATACAGGCATCTGCAGCAGTTAAAGTGGGTGTTGTGTGCCTCCAGAACAGTATACACCTGAAGATACCCCTTATTGCTGGTGTTCTGTAATACAGGCATCTGCAGCAGTTAAAGTGGGTATTGTGTGCCTCCAGCACAGTATATACCTGAAGCTACCCTTTATTACGGGTGTTCTGTAATACAGGCATCTGCAGCAGTTAAAGTGGGTGTTGTGTGCCTCCAGCACAGTATACACCTGAAGCTACCCTTTATTAGTGGTGTTCTGTAATACAGGCATCTGCAGCAGTTAAAGTGGGTGTTGTGTGCCTCCAGAACAGTATGCACCTGAAGATACCCCTTATTGCTGGTGTTCTGTAATACAGGCATCTGCAGCAGTTAAAGTGGGTGTTGTGTGCCTCCAGCACAGTGTACACCTGAAGCTACCCTTTATTACTGGTGTTCTGTAATATAGGCATCTGCAGCAGTTAAAGTGGGTGTTGTGTGCCTCCAGCACAGTGTACACCTGAAGATACCCTTTATTACTGGTGTTCTGTAATACAGGCATCTGCAGCATTTACAGTGGGTGTTGTGTGCCTCCTGCACAGTATACACCTGAAGATATCCCTTATTGCTGGTGTTCTGTAATACAGGCATCTGCAGCAGTTAAAGTGGGTGTTGTGTGCCTCCAGCACAGTATACACCTGAAGCTACCCTCTATTACTGGTGTTCTGTAATATAGGCATCTGCAGCAGTTAAAGTGGGTGCTGTGTGTCTCCAGCACAGTATACACCTGAAGATATCTCTTATTGCTGGTGTTCTGTAATACAGGCATCTGCAGCAGTTAAAGTGGGTGTTGCGTGCCTCCAGCACAGTATACACATGAAGATATCTCTTATTGCTGGTGTTCTGTAATACAGGCATCTGAAGCAGTTAAAGTGGGTGTTGTGTACCTCCAGCACAGTATACACATGAAGATATCTCTTATTGCTAGTGTTCTGTAATACAGGCATCTGCAGCAGTTAAAGTGGGTGTTGTGTGCCTCCAGCACAGTATACACATGAAGCTACCCCTTATTGCTGGTATTGTTCTATTTCTGTAACAGGCAGGCAGGCAGCTGCAGTAATTACAGTCGGTGTACTGTGTCATCTGCTCAGTGTGCACCTAAAGCTACCCAATTTCTGGTTTTCCCATCTCCCTGCAGGTCATTACTATGTCTGGAAGGCCAACAAGGAGAGGCAGACAGTCACGAGCCAATAAAAGAGGGCAAGCAGGCTCTGTCTAGAGACAGCAGTCCTGGTCGTGGACACGGTGCATCATCATCAGCACATCGCCATGGGACACGCTTGTCCTTTTTTTCGGCAGCTGGATGTGTTGAGCCGCATCATGCTGAAGACTTGGTAGAGTGGATGACCAAGCCCTCCTCATCCTTCTCATCCTCTCTCACCCAGGCTCAGGGTACTAGCAAAGCAGCTGCCATTGGGTCACTCTTCTGGCAGCTGGGAAGGATGCAGGACAAGGTGCAGTAGTGTTGGAGGTTGTTCCGCCACCACGCCTCCAAAATGCTACTACTAGTTGTGACATACCTCTCTCCTCAACCCCCTCCTCTTCTTCTTCCTCCGTGGCCTCTTCCAGTGCTCTATCCTCTGAACTAGTGGTGCTCCGTAGGCGTTCAAGGTGCTACACAAGTATGCAGGCAAAAAAGATGCCATGCCGTTCTTGCGCTGATTTGTTTGGGGGACAGGAGCCACACTGGGGCAGATGTTTTGTCAGCTCTGCAGGGGCAGGCCGAGAGGTGGTTGATGCCACGCCAGCTTAAGCCAGGAATGGTGGTTTGCGACAATGGCACCAACCTCCTCTCCACCTTCCAACAGGGACAACTGACCCATGTGCCATGTGTGGCTCACGTCCTTAAGCTGGTGGTGCAGCGGTTCTTGGGCAGGTATCCAAGCTTACAGGATGTCCTGAGGCAGGCCGGGAAAGTCTGTGTGCATTTCCGCCAATCATTTAATGCCTGTGCTCGGCTGGCTGAGCTCCAAAAGGAGTTAAACCTGCCCAAGAACTGCCTTATATGTGACATGCCCACCAGATGGAACTCAACGTTGGCCATGCTGCAGCGGTTGCACATGCATCAGAGGGCCATCAATGAGTACCTGTGTGACTATGGCACCAGGACAGGGTCAGGGGAGCTTGGTTTTTTCTCACCACGCCAGTGGGGCATGATCAGGGATGCATGCACTGTCCTGTAAGCATTTGTGGAAGCCACGAGGATGGTGAGCAGTGACAGTGCATGCATCAGTGACACTGTACCTCTTGTCCACCTGTTGGAGCATACAATGCGTGGAATAATGGACAGGGCACTTGAGGCAGAACAGAGGCAGGAAGGGGAGGACTTCCTTGCCTCTCAAGGCCCCCTTTATCCAGACAGTGTTCCTGCTGTGCCACCCATCACACAGGAAGAGGATGAGGAGGAGGAGGAGGATGATTGTGTCAGCATGGAGGTGGAGGCTGGCACTCAGCATCAGCAGCAGTCTTGTAGGGATGATTTACAGTCCCAAGAAACCCATGGACTTGTACGTGGCTGGGAGAAGGTGGCTGTGGATCATGTTGACCTTAGTGACCCAGAGGACTCCGGACCGAATGCCTCAGCTAACCTACGCTGCATGGCCTCCCTGATCCTGCAAAGCCTGCGGAAGGATCCTCGTATTCTTCGGATCAAGGAGAGGGACCATTACTGGCTGGCCACTCTCCTTGATCCACGGTACAAGGGTAAGGTTGCTGACCTTATCTTCTTATCTTGCCATTGCAGAGGGAGCAGAGGATGAGACATCTCCAGGAGCCCTTTCAGAAAGGTCTGTGCAAGGCGTTCCCAGAGACTGGGAGGCTACAAACTCTTGGGACTGTAAATCATCCCTAAAAGACTGCTGCTGCTGTTGCTTCATCCCTACCCGCTACTAACTTGGTTAAAGGAGCAAACTAAACAGTGGATGGACCTGCCCCTAGATCTTATGGGGAGGGCAAATACCCTTAAAATGATCTATTTACCAAAATGACTATACATCTTGTCTAACTCCCCATGCAAAATACCTAAATCTATTTTCAAACGTATAGACATGATCTGTACAACGTTCCTGTGGAATGGCAGATCCCCCAGAGTGGCACTTGAGACACTAAGGTTGCTAACACACTTGGCAGGCTTGGCATTTCCAAATTTCTTTCTATACTCTCTAGCATCTCAGTTGGTGCATGTCCATGATTGGCTACACCCAGTAGTGGCAAATGCTTTTACCTCCACTGAGGGAGCTATTGCGTCTTGCATGGAAACCCTTCACAATATTGTTTATAGGGGCAAAGTCCCACCTCGCCTTGGCACCTCTATGCTGGCTACATCCCTGTCATTGTTCCGATACATCACAACCAAAATAACACGGCATACATGGTCAGTATCCCCAAATGAACCTCTATGGTTCAACCCCACCCTACAGGAACTCTACTCTTTACCCTACCCTAAATGTTGGTACTCCAAAGGGGTTAAATATCTCTGTCACCTATACACTGCACAAGGCTTTAAATCTTTCTATCAGCTCAGACTTGCCTTTGACTTGCCACGCTCCTACCTGTTCTACTACTATCAACTCAGACATGCTATTAGAACACAGTTTGGCTCCCTAGATGACCCTACTAACCTACCTCCACTAGAGAAACTGCTGAGACAACCTGACCCAACTTAACTTATATCTACCTCATACGCTGCCCTAATGACTGATTTTAACCCCAGGCTTAGTAAGGCCCAGGAAAAATGGATATCCATGAACACAGGGGTGTGGGACAGCACAGTGATGTAGTGGTCAGCACTCTCACCTAGCAGTAAAAAGGGTCGCTGGTTCAAATCCCAACCACGACATCTACCTGCCTGGAGTTTGCATGTTCATCCTGTGCCTGCGTGGGTTTCCTCCGGGTACTCCGGTTTCCTCCCACACTCCAAAGACATGCAGGTAGGTTAATTGGCTTCTGTCCAAAAAAAAAAATGGCCCTAGTATATGAATGGGGACCTTGGATTGTGGGCTCCTTGAGGGTAGGGATCCATGTGAATCAGGTTGAACTGGGTGGACTGGTGTCTTTATTCAGCCTTACTAACTATGTAACATTTCCCTTGTAGAGGATGACTGGACAGAGTTTAGTGACACGTACAAAACATCAGTTATTTCATCAAGGGACAGCATTATACAGGTAAAAATTTTCCATCCAATCTCACCTCACTCCAACGAGGTTGAAAAAGATGGGTTTGTTGCCCACGCTGAATGCTTCCGTGGCTGCGGCCGGGATGCCGACGTTCTACACTGCTTCTGGGCATGCCCAATGGTTCAGGACTTCTAGGCAGAGGTGGGCTCTCTCATCTCCTCGGCTCTAGGCCTCCCTAACATCGTCCACCCTAAGAATTGCCTGCTAGGCCTTGTTGGTGACTTGCAGATATCGGCACATGCCAAGAGACTACTTCCAATTCTCTATTTTTATGTTAGAAAGGCGATATTGTTGTCATGGAAAGGAACACAGACTTCTTTGAAAACTTTAGGGTTGAAATTAATCAATGATGGTAAACCACTGTACAAACTTACTTTTGAACTTCGGAAACGGAGTAAAACCTTCCACAAAATCTGGGACAGGTGACTGGCCAGCCCCCCGACCCTCCCCCCACAGTAACTATACATTGCAGGTTGCCTATAGGTCGTGCCACAATCCCCAATACTCTATATATGGAATTCTGTTGTTGCTGAACAATTGATAATCTGATTGAATTCTGCACCCACGTGACTGATACTTAATCAATATATTATCATCTGTCTCTCAACTGCACGAGCTCAATATTTGTATGTGATCCTGTATGCCAATCACTGCCCAAGTTTTGTTTGGCATTTGCTTATTGTTTTTTGTTGGTCTGTTGGTTTGTCTTAAACCTAATAAAAATGTCTTAAAAAAAAACAAATACAGAGGATGCACCAAGCTTGTGTAGCACATTTAGGTATTTCTCACTGTCATACCCCCTCCCCCCACACTTTCCTCCTGTACAAACTGTCCACTGCCATACCCCCCCCCCCCCCCCCACTTCTCACCTACACCCACTGTCCATGGGCATATTCTCTATACTCCTTTCCTGCACAATCTGACCGCTGTCATACTCTCCACACTCCTCTCCTTTATATACTGCTCAATGTTGTACCCCCCCTCCTCTCCTGTACATACTGCCCACTGTCATACCCTCCACACTCCTCTCCTGTACATACTGTCCCCAATATACATATTTGTGTCTTTCCTGCACCCACTGCCCACTGTCATACTCTCTACACTCCTTTCCTGCACTCAATGTCCATGGTCAGAGCCACCACAGCCCTCTCCAACACCCACTTTTCATTACATACCCCAAATTCCTCTTTTGCACCCACCCTCTTTGTCATACCCTCCACACTCCTCTCCTGTACATACTCTCCATTGTCATACCCGCCAGGGTCCTCTCACCTTTCATACTTTTATGTCATCTTCTTATATCTCTTGCCTCTTCTTCTCTTTGCCTGTCTACCTTTATATCTAACCCCATTTATTCTCCTTTTGTTTTCCTCATTCTCCTTCCTCCTCTTTCCCCTTTCTATTTCACTTTTTTCCTCTCAGTCTTCCATCTCCCATCTATGGTGCAATGACTTTCCAATGACCGGTCTTACCTCTACTAGTCTGCAGCAGATGGAGAGAAGAACCTTCCTCCTCCTCGGAAAATTTCAGAGTAACAAATGATTAAAATGTATTCTTACCTTAACTTACACAACTATTATGGTAACAAACCGACTTCCTTCCTGCAGGTTTTTTGTGAAATTGTTTTTTAATCAGGTAAGAAGCCGTCCCCAAACTAAAATGCCATCAGTGGGTATTTGTCCCTTCCAGTTGTCTATATTCTTGTGTTTTATCCTCGCTGTAGAAGTAGGAAAGCTGGTGATTGGTTCTTCTGCCTTTAGCAGCAAAGACTGCAAGTTATTATTTCCATCTGCTGATGTGAGGATCACAAGGAGAAGAACGTTTTGTGGTATATTTATTATTATTGTTTCCCAAGATTTTGGGAATTCTGGAAAAGGGATTCCCCCGTGACATCACTGCCTATACTGGATATTATTCCAGATATACAGTAGGCAATAAATGTCTCAAGTTGTAAAGCGCTACGTAAACTGTTGGCGCTATATAAATCCTCTATAATAATAATTTCTAGCCCTTTTGCCTTGTAACTCTGGGGTCCTGGGTTTAACTTCCGACCAGGACACTATCTGCATGGAGTTTGCACATTCTCCCTCTGCTTGTGTGGGATTCCCCCAGGTACCCCCATATCCTCCAAGAGTCCAAAGACAAGCTGGCAGGTTAATGGGCTCCTGTCTATATTTTTCCTAGAATGTGAGTGTATGAGAGATTGTAAGCTCCTTGAGGGCAGGGACCAATATGAATGTACAATATGTAAAGCGCTGTGTAAATTGTTGGCGCTAGATAATTTCCTGTGACAAAAATAACAGGTCGTCAATTTTCAGACTAATACCAAATATTGGCAGCAATGTCATTGGGAACCCCCTTCACTAGAATTTTCTGGGTACCCAAAACCACTCCATTGGTTGGAAATCCCTCAATGCTCAAGCAGTGAGATGAGGGGGTAGGAGGAGCTATACTGTCCTTTATTCTGACCTTTAAATGGTGGGGGGATACTGTGACCTTCAAACAATGGCGGAATGCCATAGGAGACAATATGGATATCGATGGACCTTGGGAAATTATTTAGCTAGAAACTGAACAGTAATGGTAGGGTGCTTCTATTTATTTCAATTTCTTACCCACACACACTGGAGAACCGGATAGGGGTCCAAGGGACTGCCAAGCTGGAGTTCCTCTTTAACTTCTGCTGGATCATCCTATGGCCCCACCAACTGCTGATATGATAATCCTGCCTGCACATCCTTCTGATTCCATCCAGTTGGCATCTCTGGTATGAAGTTCTGCCAGGAACCCCCTCCGGCACTCATGTACCTCCTATACCACATCACCATCTGCCTCACATCACATCCAGGGGCAGTTGGCCTGGAGATACAAGAGAGGTTGCCCTCCTCATCCCAATCTCCCATCAGATACATGACATCCTGTATGGGGGAGAGAGAGACAGTCCTGTCTCCATCAATCTGTAAACATTTTTAACATGGACGGCCTTTCTCTGCCGAGCCTAATGCCCCGTACACATAGTCGGATTTTCCGATGGAAAATGTTCGATGGGAGCTTTTTGTAAGACATTCCGACCGTGTGTAGGCTCCATCGGACATTTTCTTTTTTTTTTTTAACTCTTTATTTAAGGAATGCGGCTTGTACAGAAGAATAAAACAATCAAACATGTCTACCAACCATTTCCTGTAACAAATTATGGAAATAACTTTTCCAGCAAATCTTTGTACATTAGTGAGATAACATTTCAGGTTCCATACCATAGGACATTTTCCATCGGAAATTCCCGTCGCACAAAATTTGAGATCTGGTTCTCAAATTTTCCGACAACAAAATCCGTTTGCGTAAATCCCGATCGTGCGTACACGATTTCCGATGCGCAAAGTTCCACGCATGCTCGGAATCAAGCAGAAGGGCCGCACTGGCTAGTGAACTTCAATTTTCTCGGCTCGTTGTATGTCTTCTACGTCACCACGTTCTTGACGTTCGGAATTTCCGACAAGATTTGTGTGACCGCGTGTATGCAAGACAAGTTTGAGTCCGTCCGTCGGGGAAAAAAACATGGATTTTGTTGTCGGAATGTGCGATCGTGTGTACGCAGCATTGGAGTGTGAGAGCTCTACACAGTCATACAACAAGGTATTTTAGACTCGTCACAGAGTTATGAATCCACCAGGATAAGTCTTCCCTATTCTGGAATGCCGCAAAAAAAAAGTTGGAGCAATGTCCGATCGTGTGTACGCGGCATTACACTTAAAAAATATGTTTAGACTAATGCCGCATACACATGATCGGACTATAAGGCGGATTTGGTCTGGCGGACCAGAGTCCGGCGGACTATCCGACCGTGTGTGGGCTCCGGCTGACTTTTTCTTCCCAAAAGTCCGGTGGACTTAGAAAGAAGTCTTGACTCAAAATTGTCAATCCGCCCGTCTGTGCGCTAGTCCGCCGGACTTTTCAAATGAACGGACTTGCCCACACATGGAGAAAAGTCCATTCATTTTGAACGTGGCTCCAGGTAGACGGAACTAGCGAAGGAAGTGAGATTGACACCTCGCTAGCCCCGTCACCTGGTATGCATTTAAAGGGGAACCGCAGGGCCCCCCTTCCCCAAAGCACCCCCCATGTTGAGGGCACGCTGCCTGGTATGGCTCAGGAGGGGAGGGGCGCTCGCTTGTCCCCACCCCCTTTCCTGACCGGCCGGGAAACATGCTCAGATAAGGGTCTGCTATGGACTTTGGGGGGACCCCCATGCCGTTTTTTCGGCGTAGGGGTTCCCCTTTAAATCCATACCAGGTGACGGGCTAGCGAGGTGTCAATCTTGCCGATGGAGGTGGCGACATTAACTTCCTTTGCTAGTTCTGTCTACCTGGAGCCACGTTCAAAATGAACGGACGTTTCTCCGTGTGTGGGCAAGTCCGTTCATTTAAAAAGTCTAGCAGACCCCCGCCATAGTCCGGCGGGGGTCTGCTAGACTGGGCGTGTGTGGGCAGGTCCGCTCATTCAGGAAGTCCGGTGGACCTCCTCTGCAAAGTCCGGCGGGTTGTCCGCTGGACTGAGTCCACCGGATAGTCTGATCGTGTGTACGCGGCATAACGGGTAATAAGTTGGTGGGGGTATGTGGTCAGTTAGTGAGTCCTCAAGGCGATTTTGGTGGCTGGGGACAGATGCTAACTAAAAAGGTATTACAGACTCAAAAAGTTGAAGGGGGATCATCAGGGATCAAGTATTTGGATTGGAGCTGGAATATTTTAAATAAAGGTTATAGTTTTATTTGTTTTTTGTTAATAAAGGCCGAACTGGCCATTTACATCCAAGAAGGTGTCAGAGTCATTATTCAATAGTAATGGTAAGGCATTGTGCGTGTGTTGTTTGGGGGTAGTAAGTTATCTGGCTCCCCTAGTCATGTTCATTTCCATACTGCAAAGAGATTCAGCAAGGATGAGTTATGAATATTGATGTCCTCCTGGTCAGCTGCTAGATGGTTTATTGCCAGTGGTACCAGCTGGAAGAGGGTATGAATATTTATGATCCTGCATGGAAGGAGGGTGTATGTTGGATTTCTTGTCTTCCTATAATAAAGAGAGCCCATAGCAAAATGCATGCAAAAATAGACGGAGGGCAGACATGACGGAAGTTAACAATGGGGCAAGCCAGAAGACAAGGGGAGGTATTATGGTGCCGAGGGGGAGGGGCGGGGGAGGTGGTAAATGGAAACCCAGCGCGTGGTGAGTCACGCGAAGCGTTGGGGAAATTTCCCACCCACCCTCCCTATAAGTTGGTGGTCCATGTATATAGCGCAGGTTGTTGTTTTCTTTTCATTTCAGACAGGTTGTTCAGAAGGTGGACAGTCGTGGCAGTGGCGGGCGTTGGTCTGTGCAAGGGAAGGAAGATATGGCAGAAGAAAGAATTCGGGGACTATCGTTGGTATGGTTCCTGATGGTGGTTAATGGAGGTTAGCCGGAAAGTGGTAATGGGGGCACTGGGGTCAGTGGTTGTCTCTGGGCCAGCTTGTGGGCTTGAGGCCTAGTGATACACTTGGAGAGGGACCGCAGTGTAATATTGTTCTTTCCACAGATGGTTACGGGTTGCCTGCATAGACCAACGCTATATGAAGGGGTTGATTAACAGATGTTGTTTTGGATGTTTTTTATGTTCATTTGAAGATTTGAAGTTATATTTGATAAATAAAGTAGGCTGCTATGGCCTTTTGTTACTCCAGCTTGGTGTGGTCTCGTTTTATAAGGAAAAAGGTTAACAGGTTGAGGTTAGGTAATGGTGGGTATCACATCTGTTATGCCACAGTCAAGATAAAACAAAGGGTGCAGAAGCCTAGTGCATTGTCCACGGCACTTTACTAAAGGATAAAAGAGTGCATACTCACAAAAGCAATGAATATAACATTATTGTACGTAGGCTCCAGAACCGAAAGGTCTTCAACACAATGAAAGGTTTTGCTTTGAAGACACATCAGCTGGTTTACAATGTTTGTATTTGCATTACATTGTGATGAAAACCTTTTTGGTTCTGAAGTTTATGTACATAGTAATGTAAAGTACTTGCTTTTGTGAGTATGCACTCTTTTATCCTTTAAGAAAGTGCTGTGAAGAATGCACTAGGCCTTGACTAGGGTAGTCTAGAAAACTTACTGCCCCAACTCAATTATGTAGCCAACCCAACCTTTGCCCTCCTTTCCCATTAATGACACGGACACTGTGTTGGATTTAACTGGCCGCTTGGCCCTTTATTAACTCAAAAACATATTTAACCATAAACCTTATATGAAAGAAGATTGCAGATCCTTGACGACACCAATCCCAAACTTTTTGGAATCTGTGGTACCTCTGAATTAGATTCTGTCCCCAGCCGCCCCACCGCCTTAGTGACTTACTAACTGACCACAGACCCCTACCACCTTACTACCCGGTAGTCTAGACTGAACTTGACAAACCAGGAGGACTCCATACCTGAGACGGATCTAACCGTATTTATCAACAATACCTCCATTTTTGTGCCTTCGTCAAGGACCCCAATCGCCAAACCTTTTGCCTAAAGCACCTTTTCCTCAGGGGCGGGAGGGCGGGACTTTCCACCCCGACTTGTCTTCAGCAACTGAGCCTCCTACGTCCTCCCTTCCTAACACTCCAGCTCCTCCTTATCCTGCACTAACTCCTCCAATCAGGTAAGGGTGAAATTTACTTCTCCGAAACCGTACCAACCCCTCTTTAACCCCTTGCAGTATGATCGTGTCTTCCACCCCGTCATGTATGCCCTGCGCTTATATTTCTTCCCAGCTCCGTACATTTCTTTGCACTCTTTGTTTTATCCTCTGTGTAGTTGCACATTTCCCCGATCTCAGGAGGGCAGCATCAGCTCTGTGCACTGGTTCAGGCTGGGAATTGATGGTCACCACCTGCGGCTAGCAGTCAGTCTGATCTTTATGGAATCCCCTAACACTAAGGTGTCAAGCCATTAGTTAGGAGGGAGTACGCTGTGACAAATTCTGTAAAAGCTGAAACTCTTTGGCAAGTATACAGTGGGGGATTCTACCAATGTAATGGGGGATTTACAATGACCACCAAGGTGAGGGGGGATTTGCAATGACCATCAATGTGAGGGGGAATTTGCACTGACCACCATGTAACGGGGGATTTTACACCACCCACCTATAGAAAAGAGGGATTTCTACACTTACACCAATGTAATAAGAGCATTTACACCATGGATGCTCAACCTGTAGCCCTCCAGCTGTTGCAGAACTACATGTCCCATGAGGCATTGCAACCCACTAACAGTTGCAAGCATGACTCCCAAGGGACGTGATGGGACTTGAAGTTCTGCAATAGCCGGAGGGCAGCAGGTTGAGCACCCATGATTTACACCAACCACCATTGTAAGGGGGAATATACAATGACCTCCATGTAAAAGGGGATTTACACTGACAACCATTGTTGAGGAGATTTGTACTGACCACCAATGTAATGTGACACTTCTACACTGACCACCAATGTTAGGGGGGATTTACACTGACCACAAATATAAAGGGGGATTTACACTGACCACAAATATAAAGGGGGATTTACACTGACCACCAGTGTAGGGCCAATTCTGCAATCACCACCAGTGTAAAGGAAAAACTACACCGATCACCAATGTTATGAAGAATTTACACTGGCAAACAATGTAATGGGGGATTTTACTTCAAAAGCCAATAAAGGGGGATTTCTACACTGGTCACCAATGTAAGGGGGATTTACACTCACCACCAGTATTGCCAACTGTCAGTATTTTTACTGGCAGCCAGTAAAAAACAGGCAATTTTCTCCTGCCAGTTAATGCCAGTAAAAGAAGAAAGTTGCCAGCAAAAAATATGGCTGTGATGTTCGGCTCGGTCCAGAGCCAGCCAACACCATCCGAGTCCCTGCTACAGTGTGTTTGGGCAGCTCTGGTGGAGGGTGGTGCCCGAGCCTGTCGTGTGATGTCATGGTGCAAGGGAGCCAAGCCGAGAGGCCAGAGCCTCGTGTGTGGGTCTGCAGGACAGGAGCAGGGCAGGTCGGGAGCGGGACTGTCAGTGCTGTTTAGACTGGAGTGGACTTAATGGACCAAGAGTCAACTTCATGAGTGTGTGTTCCTTCCTATTCTAATTTCTGGTCCCTGAGCTACTTACTATATCGAAAATAAAATAAGAAATATGTTTTTTTTCCCCTAATGTCTACCTTAAATCACATCGCTAATTACATATTGTACTTGTTTGTAGCCTAAATGCTACAATTTGCACTTGGCTGTGCCAGGAAATTTTGGGTGTCGTGTCAGTAAATTTCAATCTGGTAGGTTGGCAACACTGCTCACCACCAATTTAAAGGGAGCTTCTACATGGACCACCAATGTAAGGGAGAAAACGAAACTGTCCACAAATGCACGTTTGGATTTTTTTTTTTTTTTTTAACGATTACCAATATAAAGAGGAGTTTCTACACTGGCCACCAATACGTATTCACATGCACTAAAATTCAGGGTGTTGTGGCACCATGTTCTTTTGAAGAAGGGTTCCACCTCCAATTTGCTTAACTTTGCAGAACAGGCTGATGTTAGGCTGAATGACCACAGTAGGCAGGACTTTCGAGCATGCCCCTTTACCTCCTCAGTGGGCAGCATTCAGCAGAAGTGATGGAAGATATGACTTCAGGGGGACATGATATACATATGAATGCCGCCTCTATTTACATATCAATGCCGCACTCCGTGCTTATTTACATATCAATGCAGGTTATTTACATGTAAACACAGGGTCTGCAGGTAAGTCATCTGAACATAACAATAGGACAGAGCTGGGCCGCAGCAAGAGAACGTTACACTGAGATATCAGGACACAGCACGGGACTAAATCTTCAAGACATAAGAGAATTTAAACTGGGATAGCTGGCAAGTATGAGGCAGCTGCTTTGGACCCCACAACAATGATGGGGCCATGCAGGACAGGTGCAAGTATTTTTGACACCCTAGGCGAAACTTCATTTTGTCGCCCCCCGTTGGCTCCACCCCTGACCCCACCCCCTTTGCCCTGCCCATGGAGGTGGCGCTTTACAGGAAGCATTGGCTCTGCTTCCTCTAACACTGGCTCCAGTGCTACACTGCGCTTCTAATTACACTACTGGTTGGATAGAGCAGCTGCCTGAGAGTTGGTTACATGCTGCAGACTGCAGAGCAAGCAGACACGGAGGGAAACCAGTGGGCAGGCGCCCCTAGGCAGCAGTGCGCCCTAGGCGGTTGCCTAGTTTGCCTATTGGTAGCACCGGCCCTGGGGCCATGGACAGCTGCCCCTTTTGCCCTGCTTTAAAAACCATCCTGGTCAGGGCCATTGTCAGGAAGAACCTTCTCGCAGGCGTCCGAGTGGCGTAAGTCGCAGGAGATCTTTTGCGCAGTTTCAAGAGCGCTACCGCGATCAGCGGTGCGCGCGTGCGCGGGAGCGCGCACGTGGGTGCGCGCGCGGCCGTTTGACGCAATTGGCGCCAATAGCGCTATTTAAACTGGATCCATGCTTCACTGCCTTGCTGCCTGATCAACAGCGTTCCCGTGCTTCCTGGTAACCTGTATCTGAACCTGAACCTGCATCCGTATCCTGATCCGTATTGAACCCGGCCTGTTCCCGACTCTGCTGTTTGCTGCCTGCCCCCCGACTTTGGCTTTGTACCCGACTACTCTTCTGGATTCCGTTTCTGTACCTGATCTGCCCGCCTGTGCCTGACCTGGACTGTTACACCATCCGTCAACTGTAAGTTGCTTGTTCACCGCTGTTGTACTACAGGACACCTCCCAGTCTCCCACCATACCCAGCTGTTTCTCCCTCTGCGCTTGTTGCCTTCTACCTCTTGCTGCAGACTACTGGACTATCCCGTTTGCACCTGCATCCGCTGTCGGACTAAAGGACCCCTCCCGTTGTTCGCTGTACCCTACGATCACTTGCCGGTGCCAGACTACAGGAATCCTTCTGCTGTCTGCTGAGCCTTACCTCACCTTTTGCCTGCATTCCGATACTGGACTACAATACACCTCCACCATCAACGGTCTACTACTTCCTACACCTACCATCCAGTCAGGCACTTGTGCCCCTCTGTGCTCCTGAGCCCCTGTCATCACTACCAGGGTCTCTCGAGTCAGAGGTCTACGAGAAGCCACTCCCTGCACTCCGGGCTCTGCCTTAAGGTACGTGACAGCCATAGTCTAGCACACACTGTCATACTGGATGTGGTCTTCCCTGGGTGGGGGGGGGGGGGGGGCGGTAAAGCTGTGCCTGGGAAAGGAACACCATGCAGGAACTGTAAACAGGAGGTTCCCAAGAAGTTGAAGTTGGGACCTCTGACGTTTGGTGTCCCATCCAGGAGTTTATTGCTACTTTATCTACTCTACAACCAGGACCTTGAATTCACAAGATGGCGGGTTACCTTAAAATTTCTTTACCTGTGAAAACGGAGAGAATGCAGTGACATGAGGGGTATCCTTTGCCCTAAACCTCAGTCAAAGTTTCTAAATAAATTCTCCATAAGCAACATTGGGGAAGTCATTCAATCGATCACCAGTGGTGGGTCAGTAAATGCTTTGGAACTGCTTTGGAACCAATGGGAACTGTTCATCCCTAGACAGGCAAGGTGGACCCAACGAGACTTAGTGGCTCCTTTGGGGGTGAGAACTACATTGGAAAATTCAAATACCTTCCAAATTTGTATCTCTCTGAACTCCCATATTTCCTGTTTTGTATGACAAATGGCAAGGAAGTGAAGAGCAATCCACCCAATGGGGACACAGACATCAACTAAACCTGACCGAGGTCCTATGGGGAAAGGATTGGATAAGGAGTGATATGATAAGTCTGTGGAGAAAGATGAAATCCTCTACATACATTAACAAATTAAAGATTTTCAAAAGCCGGACAAATTCACAGGAAGAGACACATTTTCTAATGAAAACAAAGTGTGACTGCAATTATGTGTCATCATTTCCTCTGATCTGCTATATAAACACCGGCATATGAAATCTATGGAAGCCACCATTGCTTAACCACCTCCTGCCCGCGCTATAGCCGAATGATGGCTACGGAGTGGACCTTAATTGCCGGCAGGGCATCAATAGACATCCTCCCGCGCATGAGCTGCCTGCCAATGAGACTCGGCTGATCACAGATCGGAGTAAGGGGCCAATCCCCTTTAATGACTCGCCGACCGCTGCACGCCGATATACGTCGGCACAATGGCAGCAGTGCGCAAATGGGCGTACCTATACATCCCCTTTAATTGCCGGGGTTAGCGGGCGCATGCCACGTACAGCGTGACCGCGCCCGCGGGTCCCACGGACTCGATGTCTGCCGGGGGCCACGATCGTGTCACGGAGCCGCAGAACGGGGAGATGCCTATGTAAACAAGGCATTTCCCCATTCTGCCTAGTGACATGACAGAGATCTACTTCTCCCTGTCATCGGGAGCAGAGATCGCTGTCATATCAGTGGTAGCCCACCCCCCCCCCCCAACAGTCAGAATCACTCCCTAGGACACACTTAACCCCCCTAGTGTTTAACCCCTTCCCTGCCAGGTGTCATTTACACAGTAATCAGTGCATTTTTATAGTACTGATTGCTGTATAAATGACAATGGTCCCAAAATAGTGCCAAAATTGTCCGATGTGTCCGCCATAATGTTGCAGTCACTATAAAAATCGCAGATCGCCGCCATTACTAATAAAGAAAAATAATAAAAATGTCATCAAGCTATCCCCTATTTTTTAGATGTTATAACTTTTGCGCAAACAAATCAATACACGCTTATTGCGATTTTTTTTATTTTTTTTTATCAAAAATATGTAGAATACGTATTGATCTAAACTGAGGAAAAAAATTGTTTTTTTATATATTTTTTGGGGATATTTATTATAGCAAAAAGTAAAAAATATTGCTTTTTTTGTTACGCTTTTTTGTTTATAGCGCAAAAAATAAAAACCGCAGAGGCGATGAAATACCACCAAAAGAAAGCTCTATTTGTGGGGGAAAAAAGGACGGCAATTTTGTCATGGTGCAACATCGCACAACCGTGTAATTGTCAGTTAAAGCGACGCAGTGCCGAATAGCAAAAAGTGCTCTGGCCGGGAAGGGGGTAAAATCTTTTCCGGGGCTGAATCAGTTAAACAATATGTAAACAAAAGATCGGTAATTGGCTTTTTTCCCTCACGCTGTAAAAAAGCCGATCACTGGCTTTTGACAGAGGGACATCGATCCCGAACATGGAGAGGCACTGCTGCTATGCAATGCCCTCCAGTGCCACCTGCCAGTGCCCAGGTGCTGCCAACCAGTGCCCATCAGTGTCCCAACATCAGTGCCAACTATCAGTGCCAACTATCAGTGTCACCTATCAGTGCCCTTCAGTGCTGCCTCATCAGCGCACATCAATGAAGAAGCAGAATTACCTGTTTTCAAAATTTTATAACAAACAATGATTTTTTCTCCCCAAAATTTTTCGGGGGATTCATGATCCCCTCAATGATCTGTAGCCCCCCAGTGCCGGCAGCACTCATGCAGCCCCAGACCATGACACCCCCACCACCATGCCTGACTGTAGACAAGACACACTTGTCTTTGTCCTCCTCACCTGGTTGCCCCCACACACGCTTGTCACCATCTGACACCAAATACGTTTATCTTGGTCTCATCAGACCACAGGACATGGTTCCAGTAATCCATCTCCTTAGTCTGCTTGTCTTCAGAAAACTGTTTGTGGTCTTTCTTATGCATCATCTTTAGAAGAGGCTTCCTTCTGGAACGACAGCCATGCAGACCAATTTGATGCAGTGTGCGGCGTATGGTCTGAGCACTGACAGGCTGACCCCCCCCCCCCCCCACCCCTACAACCTCTGCAGCAATGCTGGCAGCACTCATACGTCTATTTTTCAAAGACAACCTCTGGATATGACGCTGAGCACGTGACCTCAACTTCTTTGGTGGACCATGGCGAGGCCTGTTCTGAGGGGAACCCGTCCTGTTATACCGCTGTATGGTCTTGGCCACCGTGCTGCAGCTCAGTTTCAGGGTCTTGGCAATCTTCTTATAGCCTAGGCCATCTTTATGTAGAGAAACAATTCTTATATCAGATCCTCAGAGAGTTCTTTGCCATGAGGTGCCATGTTGAACTTCCAGTGACCAGTATGAGAGAGTGAGAGCGATAACACCAAATTTAACACACCTGCTCCCCATTCACACCTGAGATCTTGTAACACTAATGAGTCACATGACACCGGGGGAGGGAAAATGGCTAATTGGGCCTAATTTGGACATTTTCACTTAGGGGTGTACTGACTTTTGTGGCCAGCCGTTTAGACATTAATGGCTGTGTGTTGAGTTATTTTGAGGGGACAGGAAATTTACACTGTTATACAAGCTGTACACTCACTACTTTACATTGTAGACAAGTGTCATTTCTTCAGTGTTGTCACATGAAAAGAGAGAAGAAAAGATTTACACAAATTCTGAGATACTGTACCTGTATATGCTCAGCTCTATTACCTGGTGATAGGGGCAAAAAAGAGCAACCGGGCTGCCAAAGGTTGGAAAAAGCATAGTTGAGTAGATACTGGTGCACCACCCCAGGGTAGTACTGGGGGTGTACAAAAAAATTTCACTGGGCGACGTCCTTAATCATATAGTTGTCAATGGCTAGCGTTGAAGAAGACATGGGCATTTTAGACACCAAACTGGTTAAAATTGACATTTTATTAGACTACACAATACATATAGAAAATGAATTGGTATGAAAACAATATACTATAAAACCATGTATCAAAACATTAAGCTCAGGGATCGTTGTAGAACAAGAGCCAAGCAAAACCCCACTGTGATAGCGAAGTACTGGTGAGACACTTGGGAGCGATGAGGCCCAAATTTAGCTCGATATTACCCGAATAGACTTGATGTAGCTCTACATGTTTCACAGATAAAAGCTTCTTCAGGAGCTTAGGTATGCTTTCTAAATAAATAGAAATACAACAATAAATATACAAATATCCATGCAATCACATAGATCAAGGACAGAAAAAGTGTCAACTTACCAACGTTTAGACAAATAGATGGAAGGGCAGGGGCAACACAGGATGGTGCAATGTAAGACCAGAGACCAAACTGCAACCCTCCCCCCCCCAAGATATTTAACCACTTCAATACAGAGCAGTTTCCCCCCTTTCCTGCTTTCAGCTTTCAGCGCTATCGCACTTTGAATGACAATTGCTCAGTCATGCAGCCCTGTACCCAAACTACATTTTTATCATTTTGTTCCCACAAATAGAGCTTTCTTTTGGTGGTATTTGATCACCTCTGGGGGGTTTTTTTATGCTACAAATAAAAAACGAACATTTAGAAAAAAAATATTTTTTTCTTTGTTTCTGTTACAAAACTTTGCAAATAAGTAAGTTTTCTCCTTCACTGATTGGCACTGATGAGGCAGCACTGATGGGCACTGATGATGAGGCACTTATATGCAAAACTGATGGGCACTGATAGACGGCACTGATAGGTGGCACTGATGGCCTTTCATGGGTGGCACTGATAGGTGGCACTGGTGGGCACTGATGGTCCCTTAGTGCCATCCCTATTGGGCATTGATTAGCATACCTGGTGGTCCTAGGTGGGCATCCCTGGTTATCCTGGGTGAGTATCCCTGGTGTTTCCGGGTGGTCATCCTCATGGGGGCTGCACTGATAATCAAGCAGCGCAGACTCCCCCCCTGTCAAGAGAGCAGCCGGTCGGCCCTCCTCTACTCACGTCTGTCAGTGCGAGTGGAGGAAAAGCCGATAAATGGCTCTTCCTATTTGCACTGTGATCAGCTGTGATTGGACACAGCTGATCACGTGGTAAAAAGCCTACGTATGAGTCTCTTTACCTGCTGAAATCCCCCCTCCCAGCAAAAGTTTTGCTTCCCATCCCCCAATAAATCACCCTCCAAGCACAAATCCTCTACCCCCCTATAATTTCCCCTCCTAGTACACATTTTTTTTCCCTTGCCCCAGCACATATAACCCCTCAACCCTCTCTCATAGCACACACCTTCTTCCCCCTATCCCCCCTCCCAACACACATTCCCCCTAAATCACCACTCCCAGCCCAAAATGTCCCCCTAATCTCCTTGCAACGCTCTCCCACCTCACATGATACCACAGTGCCCAGGGCAGCCTCCCTCCTGCCTACCCTTTGTCTCAGCTTTGCTAGGGACCATCTGCATCCATTGGAACACTTAAAATGACAGCCTCAGACTATACAAACCTCAAGCATGGTCCTTGGGGAAGACATCCTCTCTTGTATCTCAAGGCCAACTGCCCCTGGATATGATGTGAGGCAGATGGCAATGTGGTATAGGAGGTACATGAGTGCCGGAGGGGGTTCCTGGCAGAACTTCATACCAGAGATGCCAACTGGATGGGATCAGCAGGATGTGCAGGCAGGATTATCATATAAGCAGTTGGTGGGGCCATAGGATGATCCAGCAGAAGTTAAAGAGGAACTCCAGCCTGGCAGTCCCTTGGACCCCTATCCGATTCTCCAGTGTGTGTGGGTAAGAAATTGAAATAAATAGAAGCACCATACCATTACTGTTCAGTTTCTAGCTAAATAATTTCCCAGGGTCCATCGATATCCATATTGTCTCCTATGGCATTCCGCCATTGTTTGAAGGGTACAGTATCCCCCCATCATTTGAAGGTCAGAATAAAGGACAGTATAGCTCCCCCCACCCCCCATCTCACTGCTTGAGCATTGAGGGATTTCCAACCAATGGAGTGGTTTTAGGTACCCAGAAAATTCTAGTGAAGTGGATTCCCAATGACACCTCTGCCAATATTTGGTATTAGTCTAAAAATTGACAACCTGTTATTTTTGTCACAGGAAATTATCTAGCGCCAACAATTTACACAGCGCTTTACATATTGTACATTCATATTAGTCCCTGCCCTCAAGGAGCTTACAATCTCTCATACACTCACATTCTAGGAAAAATTTAGACAGAGCCTGTTAACCTGCCCAGGGCCGTCTTTAAGGCAGGGCAAAAGGGACAGCTGCCCTGGGCCCTGTCATTGTTTTGGGGCCCAAAGCAGCTGCCTCATACTTGACAATTATCCTAGTTTCAATTCCCTTGTCCTTTGAAGTTTTAGTCCTGTGCTGTGTCCCGATATCTCAGTGTGAAGTGCTGGTACTAATGCTGCCTAGCTCTGCCTTATTGTTGTGTACAGATGGCTCACCTGCAGACCCTGTGTTTACATGTAAATACCCGGCTTGCATATGTAAATAGCGACGGCATTCATAAGTAAATAGCTGCGGCCGACGGTATTGATATGTAAATAAAGGTGGCATTCATATGTGTATCATGCCCCCCTGCAGTGAGCAGATGATGTGCTGTAACCTCTAGCAACCAATCAGTGAGCAGTAATACTGTACAGTAATCTCTAGCAACCAATCAGTGAGCAGTAATACTGTACAGTAATCTCTAGCAACCAATTAACAAGCAGAAATTATTTGCTGTAACCTCTAGCAACTAATCAGTGAGCCGTAATGTGTGCTGCAACCTCTAGCAACCAGTCAGTAAGCAGTAATGATATGCTGTAACCGCTGGCAACCAATCGCAATTTCTGCCTGATCTGATACAGTAAACTGATTTTAAGTCTAGCTGCTATTTATTGTATGTCTCAGAGCAATTGGAGAGTGAAATTGCATGGCGGGGGGGGGGGGGGGCCAAGAAAAATTTTGCCCAGGGTCCAATCAATATTAAGGACCGCCCTGAACCTGCCAGCTTGTCTTTGGATTCTTGGAGGATATGGGAGTACCTGGGGGAATCCCACACAAGCAGAGGGAGAATGTGCAAACTCCATGCAGATAGTGTCCTGGTCGGAAGTTAAACCCAGGACCCCAGAGTTACAAGGCAAAAGTGCTAGAAATTATTATTATAGAGGATTTATATAGCGCCAACAGTTTACGTAGCGCTTTACAACTTGAGACATTTATTGCCTACTGTATATCTGGAATAATATCCAGTATGGGCAGTGATGTCACGGGGGAACCCCTTTTCCAGAATTCCCAAAATCTTGGGAAACAATAATAATAAATATACCCCAAAACGTTCTTCTCCTTGTGATCCTCACATCAGCAGATGGAAATAATAACTTGCGGTCTTTGCTGCTAAAGGCAGAAGAACCAATCGCCAGCTTTCCTACTTCTACAGCGAGGATAAAACACAAGAATATAGACAACTGGAAGGGACAAATACCCACTGGTGGCATTTTAGTTTGGGGACGGCTTCTTACCTGATTAAAAAACTATTTCACAAGAAACCTGCAGGAAGGAAGTCGGTTTGTTACCATAATAGTTGTGTAAATTATGGTAAGAATACATTTTAATCATCATTTGATACACTGAAATATTCCGAGGAGGAGGAAGGTTCTTCTCTCCATCTGCTGCAGACTAGTAGAGGTAAGACCGGCCATGGAGAAGTCCTCCCACCACGGATGGGAGATGGAAGAGTGAGAGGAAGAAAGTGAAATAGAAAGGGGAAAGAGGAGGAAGGAGAATGAGGAAGACAAAAGGAGAATAAATGGGGTTAGATATAAAGGTAGACAGGCAGAGAGAAGAAGAGGCAAGAGATATAAGAAGATGACATAAAAGTATGAAAGGTGAGAGGACCCTGGTGGGTATGACAATGGAGAGTATGTACAGGAGAGGAGTGTGGAGGGTATGGCAAAGAGGGTGGGTGCAAAAGAGGAATTTGGGGCATGTAATGAAAAGTGGGTGTTGGAGAGGGCTGTGGTGGCTAGGACCATGGACATTGAGTGCAGGAAAGGAGTGTAGAGAGTATGACAGTGGGCAGTGGGGTGCAGGAAAGACACAAAGATGTATATTGGGGACAGTATGTACAGGAGAGGAGTGTGGGGAGTATGACAGTAGGTGCAGGAGAGGGTGGTGGATGGTAAGACCTTGGACAGTGGGTGCAAGAAAGGAGTGTGGAGGATATGACAGTGTGCAGTATATACAGGAGAGGAGTGTGGCGGGTATGACAGTGGGCAGTATGTACAGAAGAGGAGTGTGGAGGTATGACATTGGCCATTCTATACAGGAGAGGAGTGTGGAGGGTATGAAAGTGGGCAGTATGTACAGGAGAGGAGTGGGGGGGGGGGGGGGGTACAACATCGAGCAGTATATAAAGGAGAGGAGTGTGGAGAGTATGAAAATTGGGCTAATTTTACTGTTTCATTTTTTTTAAATTCATGTGTAACTCCTCCAAAAACTTGCGTTTAAAACACAGCTGCACAAATAATGTCTAACATAAAATATTGCAACAATCACCATTTTATTCTCTAAAGTCTCTGCTAAAATATATATATATATATAATGTTTAGGGGTTCCAAGTAATTTTCTAGCAAAAAATATGGATTTAACTTGTAAACACCAAATGTCAAAAATAGGCTTAGTCATGAAAGGGATAAAGGAGAGGAGTGTGGAGGGTATGACAGTGGGCACTATGTACAGGAGAGGAGAGGAGGGGGGGTACAACATTGAACAGTATATAAAGGAGAGGAGTGTGGAGAGTATGACAGTGGTCAGATCGTGCAGGAGAGGAGTATAGAGAATATGCCCATGGACAGTGGGTGCAGGAGAGAAGTGGGGGGGGGGGGGTATGGCAGTGGACAGTTTGTACAGGAGGACAGTGTGGGGGGAGGGGGTATGACAGTGAGAAATACCTAACTGTGCTACACAAGCTTGGTGCACCCTCTGTATATATATTTTTTTAAGATATTTTTATTAGGTTTAAGATAAACCAACAGACCAACAAAAAACAATACGCAATTGCCAAACAAAACTTGGGCAGTGATTGGCATACAGCATCCCATACAAATACTGAGCTCATGCAGTTGAGAGACAGATGATAATACATTGATTAAGTATGTAGGAGCGTGGCAAGTCAAAGTCAAGTCTGAGCTGATAGAGAGATTTAAAGCCTTGTGCAGTGTATAGGTGACAGAGATATTTAACCCCTTTAAAGTACCAACATTTAGGGTAGGGTAAGGAGTTCCTGTAGGGTGGGGTTGAACCATAGAGGTTTATTGGGGGATACCGACCATGTATGCCATGTTATTTTGGTAGTGCTGTATCGGAACAATGACAGGGATGTAGCCAGCATAGAGGTGCCAACAGGGCTGGACTGGGACAAAAATTTGGCCCTGGACTTCATCCAGACCGGCCCACTTTAATTTTGCAAACACACACAAAAACAGTATATAAAACTATACGCAATTGCGCAAAAGAATGTATTATTAATCAATAACTGTGACCAGTGACAATAAATTATTAATCAATTACCATGACCAGTGACAATAAATTATCAATTACCATGACCAGTGACAATAAATTATTAATCAATTATTGTGACCAGTGAAAATAAATTATCAATTATCGTGACCAGTGACAATAAATTATTAATCAATTACCGTGGACAGTGACAATAAATTATTAATCAATTACCATGACCAGTGACATTAAATTATTAATCAATTACCATGGACAGTGACAATAAATTATTAATCAATTACCATGACCAGTGACATTAAATTATTAATCAATTACTGTGGACAGTGACAATAAATTATTAATCAATTACCGTGGACAGTGATATTAAATTATTAATCAATTACCGTGAACAAGGATATTCAATTATTAATCAATTACCATGACCAGTGACATTAAATTATTAATCAATTACCGTGGACAGTGACAATAAATTATTAATCAATTATTGTGACCAGTGACAATAAATTATTAATCAATTACCGTGGACAGTGATATTAAATTATTAATCAATTATTGTGACCAGTGACAATAAATTATCAATTATCATGACCAGTGACAATAAATTATTAATCAATTACCATGGACAGTGACAATAAATTATTAATCAATTACCATGACCAGTGACATTAAATTATTAATCAATTACCGTGGAAAGTGGCAGTACATTTACCCCTACCCCCTCCCCCCGCCATGCTGCACATTACAGATATCATAGACATGCAGCCTGCAGTTGATTATCTTATTTAGTGCTTACTTGATGACACTGGTGAGGTGATGGATTTCTTTGTCCCTGGACACTGACCCTGTCTGTGCTGCTGTCTGGAGTGGAGTTCTGGAGCTGTCTGGAGCAATGTTCTCGTTCCTCCTCGGCGGCGCTTTCTCTTCACTTCCAGGCCAAGAAGCTAAGCGCGGGCTCCTCCCATATCCCCGGGCCGCCTCCGTCCGTGTGTGACGTCACGGCACTGGGACAAGGAGGCTGCCAGTAAGGTTAGGGGAGTGAGTGGCAGCATCATCAGGGGGTGGTACTTGCGTGCCGGCCCAGGTGCTGTAGCGGAGCCGCAGCCCCGGCCGCCACCGGCGTTAAAAATAAAAAACACAATATAACTCAAACTGAAAACCGGCCCAGCGGCCCACTGAGCCAATCGGCCCACCGGGAATCTCCCGGTAGTCCCGATGGCCAGTACAGGCCTGGGTGCCAAGGCGAGGTGGGACTTTGCCCCTATAAACAATATTGTGAAGGGTTTCCATGCAAGACGCAATAGCTCCCTCAGTGGTGGTACAAGCATTTGCCGCTACTGGGTGTAGCCAATCATGGACATGCACCAACTGAGATGAAAGAAATTTGGAAATGCCAAGCCTGCCAAGTGTGTTGGCAACCTTAGTGTCTCAAGTGCCACTCTAGGGGATCTGCCATTCCACAGGAACGTTGTACAGATCATGTCTATACGTTTGAAAATAGATTTAGGTATTTTGCATGGGGAGTTAGCCAAGATGTATAGTCATTTTGGTAAATAGATAATTTTAAGGGTATTTGCCTTCCCCATAAGATCTAGGGGCAGGTCCATCCACTGTTTAGTTTTCTCCTTTAAGCGAGTTAGTAGCGAGTCTAGGTTATTGATAATGTAAGTGGATCGAGGCGTCTGCACCAGAACTCCTAGATACCTAAAAGAGGACACCACCTGCAGATTAGAGTCCGAGTGGATCTGAGAAATTGCGTCTGAGTCCAAGGGAAAAAGACTGGATTTGTCCCGATTCACCCTGAAGCCAGAGTAGTCTCCAAATTTATTGATCTCAGATAACAGTGATTGGAGTGACACATTGATGTCTGCCAGGTACACCAAGGTGTCATCCGCATAGAGCGAGATTCGTTCATCAATGGTGGCAATGGGGAGCCCCTTTATTGATGGAGAAGAGCAGATATGTACCGCTAACGGTTCCATGGCCAGGGCAATGGACACCCCTGTCTAGTGCCCCTAGTGATTGAGAAGGACTCTGTGACAGAGGAGTTAACCCGGATACGGGCACTCGGGGAAGCATATAGGAGTTTTATTCACGCCACCATGCGGGGGCCAAAGCCCGAAAGAGGTACAGCCATTCCACACTGTCGAATGCTTTGCATATATCAAGGGATACTATGGCTCATGTGGGGGGACAGTCATGCGGGTACTGCAGATTTTGGAACAGTCTGCGGATGTTCATTCTGGTGGACCTTCCAGGTATAAAGCCCCCCTGGTCACTATGGACCAAAGTCGTAACTACAGCATTTAAACTATTTGCCAACACTTTGGCCAGGATCTTAACATCCATATTTATGAGGGATATTGGGCGGTATGATTCGCATTTAATTGGGACCTCGTGGGGCTTTAGTAAAAGTATAATCAATGCTTCTAGCATAGTTGGAGGGAGGACCCCGATATCCAAAGCTTCGTTGTATGTTCGTAGAAGAAATGGGCATAGTAAATCTTTAAACTGTGTGTACCATTCAGTTGGATAGCCACCCAGACCGGGGGTTTTGTGAGCAGGCATTTGTGAAACGGCTACTGCAATCTCTTCAACTGAGATAGGTGTCTCCAACTCATCTCTCTACACAGTTGTAAGGGAGGGGAGAGATTTATCGGCTAGGTAGTCATTTAGTTTTGGTTCGGTGTAGTCAGTTCTGGAGGTATATAGGTCTTTGTAGAAATGTAGAAAGGTCTACATTATATCTCCAGGAGTGTCACTGATTTGGCCCTGTATGGTAAGGATACGAGAGATGGATATGGAGGGGCGATCAGGTCTGGTCAGGTATGCCAAGAGACGTCCAGCCTTGTTACTGTGCTCAAATGATTTTTGAGTGGTGTGTAACATGCATTTTTGTGTAAGGTCTAGCAGACGGAGTTCATACTCCCTGCGTCTCTGTAGCCACTTGTCCCTTGTATCAGGGGCCGGGTTAGAGGCGTAGGCAGATTTTGCTTGTATCATGGCAGTTTCTAGTTTCCCCCGTAAGTTGCCTATTATTTTTCCATATGACTCCAGTGATGGACATAAAAGGTGCCCCTCAGTGTGGACTTAAAGGCTTCCCATTCCGTGGAGGAGGTCTACTGTTCCCAAGTTGTCCTTCCAGTATTCCGTAATACCCTTCATACACTCCCCCTGCACTACCTCGTCCTCCCGCCAGTAAGAGTTCAGAAGCCAAATGGGGTGGCCCGAACACGGGAGGAGGGCAAGATCCACAGAGAGAGGAGCATGGTCCGAGACTCCTCTGGGTAGGTAAGTAGCTACAGTGACAATGGGAAGAGTATCCGCCATGGCAAATGCCATGTCAATCCGAGACATGGTGTGGAAAGAATCCGAGTGGCAAGCATACTGGCTCACGTCTGGATGCTTCCATCGCTATATCTCTGTAAGGTCATAAATCTGCATCCAGTCCAAAAGAGAGGGAAAGGATCTGCCACCACCCCCCAAGCGATCCACGCCTGGGTTTAATAGGGCATTAAAGTCCTCCACATAAAGTATTGGTCCAGGGGGTCTGGTCAACAGCTGCAGTGACAATTTGGACAGTACTTCCACCGAAAATGGGGGAGGAATATAAATGTTCACGAGAGTAAACGTCACAGAGGAAATTTGTAAGGTAAGTATAATGAATCTCCCATCTGGGTCTGTGTTAACTTGTAAAGTTTCAGTGGGAAGAGATTTAGCTAGTAAAATGGATACCCCCCTGGAGTAGTTTGTGTGGGTGGAATGATAAGATTGAGCCAACCATGGATGCCTAGGGGTTCTCACTTTAGTGCCAGTCAGGTGAGTCTCTTGGAGGCAGATAATATGGGGATGCCATTTTTTTTAAAACTGAAAAGACTAGGGACCTCTTTTGAGGTGCATTTATACCGCTAGTGTTCCATGACACTATCTTTAAGGGCTTCGCCATTCTAAGTTATACATCATACCATAGTCACATAGCAATGTAAATGCATTCACATTTAAAACCTGATAGGCCGTGCCATCTTGAGCATACCCAATTGCCTTTACAACATACTGTATATTCTTGCCTCTACATAGGCACAAGCTATTATTGTATAAACCAGAAAGAACCAATAAACTGTCCTGGGCAGCGACCTCAAAAAATGCAAAAAAATCAAAAATGACAGTGTCCCAAAAAAGAGGAAAAAAAAACCTTTGCTTCCCTGCCTGCTCGGCCAACCCCAACATATCAAGCCTGGATCCCTGAACTAAAAAACCCTGAAAACCCAGCCTCCGATCTGGGGGAGGACTGTCCTGTGGCCTCGCCACCAACTGGTATGAGGGTTTAATGGAGTCTAGAGTGACTCTTGAACAGTTCTGGTTATGGGGGAAGTAGCATAGTTCAATAGTAGATGGAATAAATTGCATAGTAAACCACCAGTACATTTTATGGGGGGGGGGGGCTCAGATCTAATGATATGAAGGAAGTCCGATCTGTAAGGGTTGAGTGTGACAGGATATAAGTTCTTCTCAGGTCTGCTGTAGGGAAGAGTGGGATATCTTCATGGAAACCCAGACCATTCCGCAGGGGCAAAGTAGAAGAACTCCCGTGTGTAGGGGAAAAGGTGGATCCGTGTCCAGCTCAGGGTAAACGTAGATGGGAATTTTAGGGGTTAGAGCCTCAGGCATTAGACAGCTCTGCGCCTTGGTGGAACTCCATATCGGTCATTGAGCCATGCCATAGCCTCTTTGGGGTTAGTGTAGAAGTGTGCCTTACCATCATGAATGACGCGCAGCTTGGCGGGGAAAAGCATGGCGTAGGAAAGACCCTCTGTGCGTAGTCGGGCCTTTATTGCCGCGAAGGAGATGCGTTGCCTCTGGACATCCACAGAGAAATCGGGGTACGCTGAAATGGTATTGTGATTTTATTTTAAGGGGTCATTCTCCATGGCAAGATGTAGGATAGCAACCTTGTCTTGGAAGTTGAGGAGCCGTGCAATAATGGAGCGGGGTGGTGCTCTAGAGGGTGGGGGGCGCAGAGGGGTGCAATATGCACGCTTATTCACATGGGAAAAGGATGGTGCTTCAGACCCAAAAATGTCCCTCAGTGATTTATAAAGGAACTTTTCAGGGTGAGGGCCCTCTGCATGTTCAAGGGAATCCAACGAATCGCAGGTTGTTCCTACGTGAACGATTTTCCAAGTCGTCAATTTTGGCACGAAGCGCCACCATTTCCCCGGTATGATCCCTCACTGTGGCAGACAGGGGATGGACAACATCCTCAAGGGAGATAATGCGTTCTTCTGCGTCTCCTGCTCTGTCCCTTAAGTTTTGTACATCTTGCTTCAGGAGAAAAAAGTCCATGCAGACTGATGCTATCTGGGCAGTGAGTGAGGCTTTACAGTCCTGGATTGCAAGCATAATGGTGGCTAAAGTAGGTTCAGTGGAGGGGGAGCCTGGGCTGGAACTATCCTCACTGTCCATGTGAGGGTCCTGGGACCGCAGCCAGTCAGGCTGTGTGTCTCTATTAGCAGGGGCAGATTCACTCACCATGTCAGCTTGCTGCTTGTGAAGAGCGACAGTTGGCTGCAGCAGCATGTCATGCTGTTCTGCCTATGTCCCAGTGCCATCTTGCCAGCGGTATCGGGCCCTCTGTTCTGCTGTCGATGCTGTCACAGGTGGCCTGTATTTCACCATGGATGCCAGCATGGGTGTCCGCAGAACTTTTTTCAGGGCAGACATCATTTTAGGGTCACCCATGTGCCGTCCCTTTTTCGACAATGTAATTTTCACATTATCATGGTCAGAGACAGCAGGCGTAGTACAGTTCCTAGGATAAGTAATGGATAATGGCCGACAGGCCCTCTTACCAGGCCCAGCGAAACTACAGCAGTGATGCCTCCAGCTGGATGATCGCTCATTCTGGGTTCCTCGGGGGAGTCTGTGGTCAGTAGTGTAGCATGTCTGTACCCTGGCAGTATCTCAGTCTTTCCCTCTGGTGGCGCTGGGCTGCATGGCTCTCTCTCTGGTGGTGCTGGGCTGCATGGCTCTCTCTCTGGTAGTGCTGGGTAGCATGGCTCTCTCTGTCTGGCACTGGGTAGTGGGGCTCTCTCTCTGGTAGCGCTGGGTAGCGTGTCTCTCTCTCTCTGGTGGTGCTGGGAAGCATGGCTCTCTCTCTGGCGCTGGGTAGCATGGCTCTCTCTCTGTTGGTCCTGGATAGCGTGGCTCTCTCTGTCTGGCACTGGGTAGCGTGGCTCTCTCTGTCTGGCACTGGGTAGCGTGTCTCTCTCTCTGGTAGCACTGGGTAGCGTGGCTCTCTCTCTCTCTCTGGGGGCAGTATCTCAGTCTTTCCCTCTGGTGGCGCTGGGCTGCATGGCTCTCTCTCTGGTGGTGCTGGGCTGCATGGCTCTCTCTCTGGTAGTGCTGGGTAGCATGGCTCTCTCTGTCTGGCACTGGGTAGTGGGGCTCTCTCTCTGGTAGCGCTGGGTAGCGTGTCTCTCTCTCTCTGGTGGTGCTGGGAAGCATGGCTCTCTCTCTGGCGCTGGGTAGCATGGCTCTCTCTCTGTTGGTCCTGGATAGTGTGGCTCTCTCTGGTAGCATTGGGTAGCGTGGCTCTCTCTCTCTCTGGGGGCACTGGGTAGCGTGACTCTATCTCTGGCATTGGGTAGCGTAGCTCTCTCTCTGGTGGTGCTGGGTAGCGTGGCTCTCTCTCTGGCACTGGCTAGCATGGCTCTCTCTGGCATTGGGTAGCGTGGCTATCTCTCTGGTGGCGCTGGGTAGCCTGGCTCTCTGTCTGGCGCTGGGTATCGTGGCTCTCTTTCTACTCTCCTCTCCCAGTCTCCTTTGATTGGCCCTCAGTTATGGCCAATGGGGAAGGAATGGAGCGGGCAGGAAGCTGGGCGGGGAACCTGGTGAGAGCCGTCGTCTCTTCTCCCTGACTGGAGAAAGGGGCGGCGAGCAGGAGAAACCGCTGACAGCTCGCAGCTCGCCTTTCTCCTTTTCTGCTGGACTGAGCAGGGAAAAGAGCTCACAGTCACAGTACACTGATGGGGGGCTTGATAGCTTCCTGATGGTGTCACCTCGCTGGCTGCCTGCACCCTCATAGTGATGCCGCTGTGCTGAATGTGCTGGTCTGATCCCTGATTCCAGGAGGGGGGCACTTGACCCCCCTTGCCCCTACCTGCGGACGCCCATGCATGCCAGCCTGTAATGTTCCCACAGCCGTGGGGAACCATTTGGGACCAGTTTGGAGCAAATAGGGCTCAGGATGCCTGTAGGATGCCGTTCGGGAAAAAATTATCAAATTTTCCTAAAATTTTCCTAAAAATTTTCCTAAAACAAAATGCGTTGTGGGAAATTCCGAGCGTGTGTAGACCATCCCGACGCACAAAATTCCACGCATGCTCAGAAACAAGCAGAAGGGTTGTACTGGCTATTGAACTTCATTTTTCTCAGGTCGTCGTACGTGTTGTACGATACCGCGTTCTTGACGTTTGGAAATTTCCAACAAGATCTGTGTGACCGTGTGCATGCAAGACAAGTTTGAGCCAACATCCGTTAGAAAAAAATCCAGGATTTTGTTGTCGGAATGTCCGAGTGTGTGTACGCGGCATAAGAGTGTGAGAGCTCTACACAGTCATACAACAAGGTCTTTTAGACTCGTCACAGAGTTATGAATCCACCAGGATAAGTCTTCCCTATTCTGGAATGCCGCAACAAACGTTGCAGCCCAGATATAGGAAGTCAGAGACAGGTGATACAAGGTTATTTTTTATCCCAAACAGCCATTAGAAGTGAAGGGATTGTACTATAACCATGCAAAATGGAACCAATGTGTGATCATCAGGTGTTTTTTTTTATTTAATGGGCACCTCTGCTGACAACACATTGGTTCTATTTTGGGGTCCTATCCCCCTTTAGGGTCTTATCTGCCCTTCTGGGTAGTCCAGCTGTCCTTTCCTACTTCTCATCAAGGTCCCAGCTTTACTAGCTGGGGGGTCTATTCTACTGAGCTTTGCTTGAGGTGACTGAAAGACTTCATTTTGGGGATCAGGTCTAGAGAATTCACTGGAGTTGGGTCTGGAAGATATTGGAAGGAGGAATCCAACTATCCAAGGACATCAGTGAGTGTGCTGCTACTACCCCATAGACATTGTTCATGGTGTCCCGGCCACGTTCAGTCCATTATTTGCTAGGACTGTGCTCAGTATCTCTAGGAGGAAGATAGGTGTCCTCAAAATACTACTGAACTTTGTATCTGTAGCACTGACCCCTGAAGGAGCGGCTGGTTTTGTTGGGCTTACCATTACCTTCTTGACCTCGTGTATGTCTAGGGGTTTCCCAAGGTAGATGGCCCAAAGGATTGTAGAAACTGGATCCGCTCTAATGATTTTCATTCGCAAAAAAGCAGTAGACAAACACAGTCTCTCAATGAGGGTTTAGGTAGAAAGTTCAGGTACTCTTGGAACTTTTCAAAATAGGAAGTCTCTCACTATAGAAATCCAGCGAATAGCCACTCACAACTGGATTCTCACAGCTACCGGATAGATCTCCTCTCACTAGGCCTAGCAGCCGATAGAGTGTTCAGATAAAGCGAAGCCTCTGCCACAGACTTGCATATAGAACATTTCAATAAAGTCTTGGCCACAGACTTGTTGTAGAACACTTGTAGTAACTGAAGGATGTAGACAAATTTAGAGAGCCCTCATACGGTACCAGTATCTTGCAATCGGTCCGGCGATACCATACGAGTGTACATTCATTTGGGGTCTTTCAACTAAGCCTCCAGGCTCGTTCTGAGAAGCCAGCCTTCAGCGTGGTCTTCTCCCGAAGAGTCCTCCCCTGGTTGCTTCCTCAGTTGCTGGGCCTCTCCACAGATGAAACGGCACCAGACCAACTCCGATTCCTCCCTCCAGTTACTTTGCCTTGGGCTAGCCAGCCCCGAGACTCGGAATTGGATGGATCCGCACCCCAGGCCATGAGAGCCATGGGGGGCTGGTCAGGAGCACCAGGACCAAACAGACAGAAAGATCTTCTGCACCGGAAACCCCCGAAGCACGTGATGTCAGTACCTTAAGTACCCTCTCCCAGAATGCACAGCAAGATGACACTCCCCACTGGGCTGGCTCCGAGAAAAAGTGGCACTCAATGCGCCCAGCTGAACTGCGTTCTCACACTTGCCAGTGATGACAACGCCACCTGTGGCCAAGCATAACACAGTGCCATCCAGCTAGACTGGTAGTGAAATCATAATTTGGTATAATTAAACCCAAAACCAAACTGCGGTTCTAGGAACTTTAAATAGAGAAAAACACATAGTGTGTGCTCTTCAAGAGCCGGCGCTACATAACCTTCTCCTATCCCAATATACGTTTTTAATTAACTACTCTGGTCTTGGTCTACACATTTTGAGAAATTATTGACCTCCGAGATAAAATGTGCTAATTCTTACATTATTTGATTAGATGAATTAGAAAACAGGTGATGAAGGTTCTGGTTGGCTAAAGTTTTCACGATATTTCACAATAATGATTTATACACACGGGGGGTATATTTGCCTACAAGGGAGGGGGGTGTCTGATGACCATGATGTCTCGTAACTTCTCCACAAAGTACGGTAGATCAATGGAAATGGTACCACATGGAAGTATATAAATTTATCTTCACTTTCAGACTAAATATTATTACCATTACTCATTTATTATTATTTTTTTATTGCAAGGTGCATTTGTCTTGGTCAGATCTACGCATCATACAGTTACTTCTGGTGGATTGTGAAAGTGTCATTGCCTAACATTTCCAAGGAACAGTTGTGTGATGTTTTCCCTCAGAAGTCACAATGCCTCAAAACCGTGTAAACAACACAATAACTTCTACTATATTTTTTCCTCAGTTTAGGTCGATAGGTATTCTTCTACATATTTTTGGTAGAAAAAAATCACAATAAGCGTATATTGATTGGTTTGCGCAAAGGTTATAGCGTCTACAAAATAGGGGATAGATTTATCTCATTTTTATTATTGTAGTGGCTACTAGTAATGGCGGCGATCAGCGATTTTTATCGGGACTGCGACATTATGGCGGACACATCGGACAATTTGGACACATTTTTGGGACCTTTCACATTTATACAGCGATCAGAGCTATGAAAGTGCACTGATTACTGTGTAAATTACATTGGCGGGGAAGGGGTTAAACACTAGGAGGCGATCAAGGGGTTAACTGTGTTCCCTCATGTGTGTTCTAACTGAAGGGGGGAGGGGACTGTCGTGGTGAGATGACAGAGCGCTGTTCATACTTTGTACACACAATCAGTCAAACAGCACGGCATTGGATGGTGTCAGTAAGGCAGTGGACATGACAGCAGGGCAGGGCATGGTGTCAGTAGGGCAGTGGATGGTGTCAGTAGAGCAGTGGACGGCATCAGTAGGGCAGTGGATGGTGTCAGTAGGACTGTGGATGGTGTCAGCAGGACAGTGGATGGTGCCAGTAGGGCAGTGGATGGTGTCAGTTAGACAGTGGATGGTGCCAGTAGGGCAGTAGGTGGTGTCAGTAGGGCAGTGGACGGTTTCAGTAGGACAGTAGACGGTGTCATTAGGGCAGTGGGTGGTGTCAGTAGGGCAGTGGACGGTGTTAGTAGGACAGTGGAAGGTGCCAGTAGGGCAGTGGACGGTGTCATTAGGGCAGTGGGTGGTGTCAGTAGGGCAGTGGACGGTGTCAGTAGGACAGTGGAAGGTGCCAGTAGGGCAGTGGACGGTGTCAGTAGGGCAGTGGACGGTGTCAGTAGGGCAGTGGAAGGTGCCAGTAGGGCAGTGGACGGTGTCATTAGGGCAGTGGATGGTGTTAGTAGGGCAGTGGGCGGTGCCAGTAGGGCAGTGGATGGTGTCAGTAGGGCAGGGGGTGGTGTCAGTAGGGCAGTGGATGGTGTCAGTAGGACAGTGGACAGTGTCAGTAGGGCAGTGGATGGTGTCAGTAGGGCAGTGGATGGTGTCAGTAGGGCAGTGAACAGTGTCAGTAGGCAGTGGATGGTTTCAGTAGGGCAGTGGATGGTATCAGTAGGGCAATGTACCTCGATCCAAAAACCCAAATCAGCTCTACTGAACCCAACTCCATCCAAACTGCTCACAAAGCCGCACTGTGCATTCTACAACACTTTCAAGCTCCTTTTGATTACCAAAAAAAAATCCAAAAAAATCCAAAGCAATCCACAGGCACCCCACAAATAGAGAAGAAAATATCAGATAAAGGTTACTGAGTGAGCACAGGACAATATAGTAAATATGCCAGGATGGGACTGCAGAGGGTACAAGACTGCGATCTTCAATGTCCCTGGAAAGACCAGCATGACAAGTCCCACACAACATGACAAGTCCCACACCGGAAAGATTGTGGACTGTGAACTTCAGGAAAGTAAAGCAATGCCAAGGAAAGGAAGGACCCTCAGCTCTGCACCCACCCAGCGGTCGTGTCCCTTGGCTCTGTCTGTGCAAATCGCACTCCGGACAGGTCACATACTGCATAGCTCCCAACTGTCCCTGATTTGGAGCAATGTCCCTGTGTCCCTCTTTCCCCCTCATTTGTCCCTCATGTTGGTCTGATCCATATAGTTGTATATAAAATGCACTTTTTATCTTTCAAAAACTGTTTCCCAGAGCTAAACCCTTCATCCAAATTCTAAATTTGCAGCATTTGTAAATTTTAAAAGCCAATATAAAGGAATAGTGGTGGTAAAAATAAGCCATTGTGGATTGGAGTAACCTTTTTTGGGGCACCCACTAATTAGGGGTACTTTGTCACAGTAAGTGGGCTTAGCACTATATGACCGTATAGTGTGACCAAACCCCCGTCATTTTTTGGGAGCCGCCACTCACGGCACATCGCCGTTGACCGCGACGCGCTCAGTGCGCCTGCGCGCCGCTGTCTACGGCGCATGCGCCGTAGACAGCGGTGCCTGTCTTTCGGCAAATATCTCCTAAACCGTGTAGCCTTAATCTAGGCTTACCTGTAGGTCAAAGTTGGTTGTAAGGGATTACAACCACTTTAAGCCAGCAAAATGGTCCAGGGCTGAAAGTGGTTAACTAGCCTTGCAGGATAAATGTCATTCTTGAATGAGTGCGCTATAATCTGTTTTGTACTTTTTGTTGGTCTTGTAGCAGCACCATCTTGAATCTAAACACATTTTAGGGTGTGCCCCTCCCCCAACTATGTTTTTGTATTTTGTTTTTTGGGGTTAATTCGTCTTTAAAGGGGTGTGGCTGGAGGCATGTCCTATGCCTACATACGTTTGGTAGTAGGTGTCCCTCATTCCCATCTCAAAATGTTGGGAGGTATGCATACTCTGCTTGCAGAGGGGAAGAGGCCGGGGCTGTGTGTCTGCAGACTCTACACTGAGCAGACACTGGTGCGCTTCGCCACCCCCACCCCCGCCTCACAGCACACTGTGTGCTTTACACAACACCGCACCGCAAAACTCACACAGCGCCGGGGACTCGGGCAGAGCGCCGAACAGCGCAGGCAGGGGAGGGAGACACCTGCACTGGAAACCCCATTCAAAACCCGCACTGTGCGGGTGAAGAGGGCTTCCATAGGTGCCGGAATGGCAGACAAAAAGCCCTGAATTGATTAATTATCAGACAGATGAAGTAACTCTTGATGTCTTTACAGGTAAACAAGATGTTCAATGTCAGCAGTGAAATGGAACCAACCGCGGTTTACAGCCCTGTGCTCATGTTCCCCATCTTGGTTTTTTCTCTCACTACTCTTGTGGGTGTCCCCGGCAATGCTCTGGTGCTTTGGATTACTGGAGTGAAGATGGAGCGGACCGTGACCACTGTTTGGTTTGGGAACCTTGCTCTGGCCGATATCATGTGCTGCTTGTGTCTTCCATTCAGTGTAGTGCAGTCCTTCTACCAAGACTGGCTGTACGGACCTGCCCTCTGCAAGATTTTACTCTTCATCATTCCCCTAAACATGTACACCAGTGTCTTCACCCTGGTGGCTATCAGCATTGACCGATGGATTCTGGTTGTCCATCCCGTGTGGGCCCGAAATCACCGAAGAATCAAAATGGCGTGGATGATATGCTTGGCTATTTGGATGTTGTCCTTTGTGATGTGTCTGCCTAAAGCCATCTACAATACATATGACACCTTTGATAACATCACCGTCTGCTATTCAGAAGATCACATAATAAAGCCCATCTATCTCACATGTGTAATGTTTGGATTTCTGATCCCTCTTATTATCATTTGTATCTGTTACACTCATCTGGCTTTTGCAGTAAAAAATATCAGATTTTCTGAAGTAGGTAGAAAAACCATCAAGATGTCAATAAGTGTTATTGTCGTGTTTTTCATCACCTGGGTCCCCTACCACATCATCGGAGTAACCGTGAAATACACTCACAATGAGGTACTGGACATCCTGGACTTTATCTCACTGCCTCTGGCCACCTTCAATAGTTGCATCAACCCAATACTCTACGTCTTCATGGGAAGAGATATGAAGCAGAAGCTGAGACAGTCTATTGGCGAGATCATACAAAATATATTTAGGGAGAACTTATTATCTCCACCAGGCAATGAGGACCAGCGCACCCCAGAAGAAGAAGAAGGACTCCCGATATAATGTATGAAATGGATTTGTAGATGTTTTAGAGTTTTTAGCTTTATTAGTGATTGTAATGAACTGCCTTCTCAAAATCTTATCATTGCGTGTTAGGGCGGCCATACTGTATGTCATGAATAAGTCACATGGCATCAGGGCTTAGTGCTTATTGGCCATTTGGGGTGATAGGTGTTATCAGTATATGTGCAGCCCCCCTTCCCCCTCCAAGTTGTCCAATCTGTCCACCGATCACTAAGCCGGAACAAGTCTGCTTATCTGTAGATAGTCAGAAATCTTTATCTCTTTACTTGTTCAGGGCATGGGACACATAGTAGTGAAGGAAGAGGATAAAGATGACAGCCAGGAAACTGGATTCTGCAGATGTAAAATAACAATGACATATACAGTGTATATATACATTTATACTACCCACCAAAAAAAAAAAATAATAATAATAAATAATAATAATAAATAGGGCTTTTTTCCAGCAGGAACGTGGAGGAACGAGGTTCCGGCACCTCCTGCACTAAATGTATGTAATGACAACAGGTGCTGGGGTGTCCTAAAGGGCTATTAAAGCTGGCTGCTTAGGGATCTATTGTTATTGGGGGCATCAATTGTTGCGGGTGGGGGGAGGGGGGTCTATTTTTGCTGCTGAAATCTATGGTTGCTGGGGGGCTTTTTTTTGTTGTTGTTTGGGGTTTCTTGGTTGCTGGGAGGGGTCTACAATTTCAGAAGGGATCTACTGTTGCTGCCTGCTAGAAGGTTTATTCATACTGTATATATATATATTGTTCCTGGAGGGTCTATTGTTCCCAAGGAAGTGTACTGTAGGTGTTGGTAATTTTATTGTTGCTGTTGGGGGGGGGGTTCTATATTTGCTGAAATTGACCTATTGTTGCTGGGGGAATTTATTTTTGCTGTTCAAATCTATTGTTGCTTGGGGATTTATTGTTGCTGAAGGTTTCTATTGTTGCCGTGAGAGGAGATCTATTGTTCCTGGTTGCAGGGGATCCATTTTACTGGTTTTCTTGTTATTATTAGCACATTCCATATAAATTACTTAGCATCACAAATTAACCACTTACGAAGCGCCCACCATTGTTTTACATCGCTACTTTGAAGAGGAATATCGTTGTTATGGCAGCTACCATAACCCCGGTATCCTCTTCTTCAGCGGGCGGTCCTCTTTCAGATAAAAGTGGCAGTGGCGGAGGCGATCCGATCCTTCTTCCAGTTGGGCATAGAGACAAGTGAGGGGAAGATGCCCCCCCCCCCCACCCTCCTCCATACCACTGCAGGGCGGAAGCAACGTCAAAATGTTGCTTCTGCCCATAACTCTTAAATGGACATTTTTTTTTTTTCAAATGACATTTAATTATTTATTTTTGAATTTATGTTTTTTGAATTTTAGTGTAAATATGAGATTTGAGGTCATTTTGACCCCTCAGATCTCATATTTAAGAGGTCCTGTCATGTTTTTTCTATTACATTCATTGTAATAGGAATAAAAGTGACACATTTTCTTTTTTTTTTTTAATAGTATAAAAAAAATAAAATAAAAGGTCAAATAAATAAGAAAAAAATTAAATAAAAATGTAAACGCGCCCCATCCCGCCAAACTCACGTGCAGGAGCGAACGCATACATGAGTAGCATGCGCATATGAAAACAGCATTTAAACTCCACAGGGTGAGGTATCTCCGCGATCGTTAGAGTGAGAGCAATAATCCTAACCCTAGACCTCCTCTGTAACTCAAAACATGCAACCTTGCAGAATTTTTTAAATGTCGCCTATGGAGATATTTAAGGGTAAAAGTTGGTCGCCATTCCACGAGCGGAGCGCAATTTTGAAGCGTGAAATGTTGGGTATCAATTTACTCGGCGTAACATTATCTTTCACAATATTAAAAAAAAAAAAAATGGGCTAACTTTACTGTTGTCTTATTTTTTAATAAAAAAAAGTGTATTTTTCCCCAAAAAAGTGCGCTTGCAAGACCTCTGCACAAATACAGTGTGACATAAAGTATTGCAACGACCTTCATTTTATTCTCTAGGGCGTAAGAAAAAAATATATATAATGTTTGGGGGTTCTAAGTAATTTTCTAGTAAATAAAATGTTTTTAACTTGTAAACACCAAATCTCAGAAAGAGGCTCGGTCCTTAAGTGGTTAATACTTGGTTGCATATTCTCCAAAAGGGGCGGTACTGAGAGGAAGGTTGCGGGTGGAACTAAGGGACATTGCTCGTAGGTGGGTAGGGGGCGGAGACAAGTGGTGACTCAGAAGTTGGGAGTACCTGCACCTATTCTGTGAGAAAAATTCCCTGATAATAATAATATATTAATAATAATCTATTTCAGTCACTCGGTTTAAAAACAGAGGATTTTGTTGCTACGTTTGTAAATACTGTGCATGTAGAAGCCGCAGTGCCGCATGAAGGCACCTCTGGTAAGTGTGGTCCCATACCCTGGACTATCTGAGTTCCCAACTATGGGACATATATAGCAATTCACAAACAGAGAGGAGGCTCACCTAGAGGAAGCAACACCCCAGAAGTCCAGACATCTCCTTTACAAGACACCTGAAGACTCCTGGTGATGTGTCTGCACCGAATCCCAAGAAAAAAAAATGGCGGCAGCCTCGATCTGCGGGTACATGTGAGCACGCCAATACACAACACAATAAAAGAGAGTCCCCAGCACATTTTTAACCCCTTCAATACCGGGCACTTTCACCCCCGTCCTGCCCAGGTCAATGTTCAGCTCTGTCACATTTTGAATGACAATTGCTCGGTCATGTAACACTGTACATATATGATATTTTTATCCTTTTTCTTTCTTCTTACAAATAGTGCTTTCTTTTGGTGGTATTTAATCACTGCTGAGGTTTTTATTTTTTGCTAAATAAATAAAAAAAAGACAAATTTTGAAAAAAACATTGTGTTTTTTTTGTTTCTGTTTTAAAATTTTGCAAAGAAATAATCTTTCTTCATAAATGTATTTCCTTATATAATATGTATTGTATTCTGCTACATTTCTTAGGTGAAAATAACCCAAATCAGTGTATATTATTTAATCTGTTATGTATTTATACATGGTGATCATATCCCCCTTTATGTATTTATACATGGAGATCATATCCCCCCCTTATGTATTTATACATGGAGATCATATCCCCCCTTATGTATTTATACATGGTGATCATATCCCCCCTTATGTATTTATACATGGAGATCATATTCCCCCTTATGTATTTATACATGGTGATCATATTCCCCCTTATGTATTTATACATGGAGATCATATCCCCCCTTATGTACTTTTATGTGTTGATCATATCCCCCCCTTATGTATTTTTATGTGTTGATCATATCCCCCTTAATCTCCTGTTCTCAAGAGAGAATACATTTAGTTCCTCTTATCTTTCCTCATAGCCGAGCTCCTCCATTCCTCTTATCAGTTTGGTTGCCCTTCCCTGCACTCTCTCCAGTTCCCCGATATCCTTTTTGTGAACTGGAGCCCAAATCTGAACTGCATATTCCAGATGCAGTATAGACGTAGATTCCCTCTACACAAATATTAGACAAGATGATGCCTTGGAGGCCATGGAATGGATCCTAAAAGGATCATCAGAACTAGAAGGTCCACAAGAGAAATTTATCATCAAAGCCTTAGAAATGGCCATGAAGAGCAATTACTTTTGGCACGATAAATCGTACTTTCGCCAACATAAAGGCATATCAATGGGTGCAAAGTATGCACCTAGTGTGGCAAACATTTTCTGAAGTAAGTGGGAACAAGAATAGATCAATGACAAATTTAGGCCAGGCATAGCATTATATAAAAGGTATATCGATGATGTAATTATCCTGTGGAGGGGATCGGAGGAAGTCTTGAAAGGGTTCTTAGAGGAGATCAACCATAATCAATATCATATCTCCTTTTCCGGAGGATGGAATTCTGAGCAAGTCCACTGCTTGGATTTAGTGGTATATAGACAAGCAGACCAACCATATACACGGACCTTTTTTATAGATACGGAACACAATGGGTATATCCCCACATATACTTGCCACCATCTCAGATGGCTAAGGGGTATACCCAAGGGCCAACTCATGCGGATTTGCAGAAATTGTAAGGATACAAAGGAGTACACAAAACAGGCAGAGGTGTTGACAGAGAGATTTGTGGCAAAAGGATATAAAGAAAATATAGTGAGAGAAGTAGGAAAGCAATTGGAAGCAATGGACAGGAGGAAGATTTTGAAGGATTAACCAAAACAAGAGAATTAATTCAGTATGGTATTCGTTTCCGATTATCACAGACAACACAAGGAATTTGAAATATAATATTAAACAAATGGCCTATTCTTCTCCAAGACAACACTCTGGCCAAGCTCCTACCAGCCAGGCCAGGGTTTGTCTACCAAAGAGCTCCCACTCTTAGGGATAGATTGGTGAAAAATGTACCTGGCCCTCCAAAAAGATTGGGAACTTTTCTGGACCATAAAGGGTTCTACACATGTGGGAGATGCAAAATGTGAAGCACAATCAGAGAAAGACCCAGAAAAACGACCACATTCACATCCTTTGTTATCAAAAAAGAATATAAGATAAATAAACTGATAACATGCCAAAGTACATGTGTCACATATCTGCTGGCTTGTCCATGTGGCCTACAATATGTGGGCAGGACAACCAGGCAACAATGTGTAAGGATTAGGGATGAGCTTCGAGTTTCAGTCGAACATGAGTTGACTCGAATAGTGATGGCCGAACGGTTCGCCCGGCGGTCGTTTCACGGCGAATTTCGGTTGTTTGCGGTCCGCTCGTTCGGCAGACTATTGGCGTCGTTCGCCTCGGCGGACTTACGTGTTTAATGTGTAAAAGAACTTTGACCTATGATGACACATCCATCATGGGGTACAGGACAGCCAATTGAGACATGACAGCACATGGACACTTGGACATTCCCCCTAACAAATAAATACACCCGATCCGGCGGCCATTTTACATTCTTTCTTCTGTCACTATAGGGAAAGGTTGCTGTTTGGAGCAGGGACAGATAAACCACTAGCTATTTGGTACACAAAAGTTCTTTTCAGGACTGGTATAGGTGTTAGGTGTATATAGGTTTGCTGTGCTACTGATTCTTGCAGCAGCCTGAGTGTCTTTTGTCAGTTTAGATAAAGGGACAGAGCGCTGTGTCTGCTGCTATTTTAGGGACAGCCAGATTAGTCATCATCATCATCATCATTAGCTGTTACTATCAGGTCCACAAAAGAGCTATTCGAGTAACCAGTAATTGTTCCAGTCTCCTCTGTTTTGCCAGTTTGTATAGGGACAGGAAGGAAGCACTGTGTCAGGCAGTGAGGGTCAGTTTAAAGAGTTGCTGATACTATTAGTTCCACAAAGGTTCTTTTCAGGACTGGTATCAGTGGTACGGTAATAGGCTTGTACACGTATAATATTCTTTCTTCCAAATATAGAAAGAATATTATACTTGACTGCTGCCCTTCTGCTGCAGTCTGCTAATCATTCACAACTCACTTGTTCCACAAAGCTCTTTATCAGGAATGGTAACTTGGTCTGTGTAGGGTGCTACAGTACATAGGGTTGAGTGCGGTACAGTCTGCTGTTCTGTAAGGACCGCTATCGGTCCACAATACATAGGGTTGAGGTGCACCACTGCTGACCGCTGCCCTATACTGCAGCAGTCCTTCAGCAGTATAGGGACTGACGTACAGTCTGCTAATCAGTCACACACAACCTACTTGGTCCACAAAGGTCCTTATAAGGACTGGTAACTTGGTTAAGGGTGCTACAGTACATAGGGTTGAGTGCGGTACAGTCTGCTGTTCTGTAAGGACCGCTATCGGTCCACAATACATAGGGTTGAGGTGCACCACTGCTGACCGCTGCCCTATACTGCAGCAGTCCTTCAGCAGTATAGGGACTGAC
This sequence comes from Lithobates pipiens, assembly GCF_037356315.1. Classification (NCBI taxonomy): domain Eukaryota; kingdom Metazoa; phylum Chordata; class Amphibia; order Anura; family Ranidae; genus Lithobates; species Lithobates pipiens. The sequence goes on from NW_027507914.1 coordinate 898,766, forward strand.
GTACAGTCTGCTAATCAGTCACACACAACCTACTTGGTCCACAAAGGTCCTTATAAGGACTGGTAACTTGGTTAAGGGTGCTACAGTACATTGGGTTGAGTGCAGTACAGTCTGCTGTTCTGTAAGGACCGCTATCGGTCCACAATACATAGGGTTGAGGTGCACCACTGCTGACCGCTGCCCTATACTGCAGCAGTCCTTCAGCAGTATAGTGACTGATGTACAGTCTGCTAATCAGTCACACACAACCTACTTGGTCCACAAAGGTCCTTATAAGGACTGGTAACTTGGTTAAGGGTGCTACAGTACATTGGGTTGAGTGCGGTACAGTCTGCTGTTCTGTAAGGACCGCTATCGGTCCACAATACATAGGGTTGAGGTGCACCACTGCTGACCGCTGCCCTATACTGCAGCAGTCCTTCAGCAGTATAGGGACTGACGTACAGTCTGCTAACAGTCACACACAACCTACTTGGTCCACAAAGGTCCTTATAAGGACTGGTAACTTCGTGAAGGGTGCTACAGTACATAGGGTTGAGTGAGGTACAGTCTGCTGTTCTGTAAGGACCGCTATCGGTCCACAATAGATAGGGTTGAGGTGCACCACTGCTGACCGCTGCCCTATACTGCAGCAGTCCTTCAGCAGTATAGGGACTGACGTACAGTCTGCTAATCAGTCACACACAACCTACTTGGTCCACAAAGGTCCTTATAAGGACTAGTAACTTGGTGAAGGGTGCTACAGTACATAGGGTTGAGTGAGGTACAGTCTGCTGTTCTGTAAGGACCGCTATCGGTCCACAATACATAGGGTTGAGGTGCACCACTGCTGACCGCTGCCCTATACTGCAGCAGTCCTTCATCGGTATAGGGACTAAGAGTTTTGTCACAGGTTGATTTAAAAAATGACAGGCAGAGGAAGAGGCAGGCCCTTCTGCAGGGGTGGTAGGGGTAGGGCAGGAGCACCAGCCTTGAGCCAAAGTGGGAAGTTGCAGAAGGTGTGTTCAATTACTTTAAAGGACGCACCAGACTTGGTTGAGTGGCTCACTCAGCCTTACTCATCTGCACCCTCCTCATCCTCTCGATCTGCACCCTCTTCTTCACTCTCTGCTATGTGCACCCCCAAAGACACTACCACCAACAACACCCCCACCACCACCACCACATACCTTCCGCTTGAGTCACAGGAATTATTTTCCGATCCATATCAAGAGGACATATGTGATGCGCAGCCACTCTTGGTATTGGATCAGGAAGAGGAGGTAGCAACAACCGCTACTCAGCAGTCTGACGACAGTACCCAGATCAGCCCAAGGAGGAGGTTGGTCCCCGGTGTTGCTGCCTACTCCGAAATCTCTACTTATAGCGGTGGGGAAGGTGACGTTGATGATGTTGTGTCTAGTGATGTCACGTGGGTGCCCACAAGAGAGGAAGAGGAGGGGAGTTCAGAGGGAGATATGGACCAGCAGATAGGGAGGAGAAGCAGGACTAACTTACATTGCACAGGAGGGACAAAGCAGACTGCAAATGTATCAGGAGCGAGTCATTGACCATGTACGGTCACATCTGGCGCTCCCAGGACACCGGCACATGGCTCCACAGTGTGGGCTTTTTTTAACGTGTCCGCTGCTGACAATAGCGTTGCCATCTGCAATCTTTGCAGTCAACGCATTAGTCGCGGTAAGCCCAAAACTCACCTAGGGACGACCGCCTTAAGAAGCCACGAGGCCGAGTGGGAGCAACGGAACACACAAAGCCACACTGCAGGCTCTCACCGTCCAGCCTCGTCTTCTACTTTTCCTTCTCCTCTCTCCTCACAATTGTCCTCCACTCCACCTTCCATCACGCCAAGTTCACATTTTCCTGCAAAAAGGCAGGCTTCCGTGGGCCTAATGTTCGAGCGTAAAAAAATGATGACGCCGGATAACCCTCTTGCCCAACGATTGACGGCTGGCTTGTCAGAACTCATAGCCCGCCAACTACTGCCATATAAACTGGTGGACTCGGAGGCCTTTCGCTAATTTGTGGCCATTGGAACTCCACAATGGAAGGTCCCAGGAAGGAAGTATTTCTCAGAGAAGGGCATCCCAGAGCTATATGGCCATGTTCAGCGGCAAGTGAATGTATCTCTGGCACACAGTGTCGGTGCCAAGATACATCTGACCACAGACACGTGGACTAGCAAACACGGGCAGGGAAGGTATATCACTTTTACTGCCCACTGGGTGAACCTTCTGACGGCCGTCAAGCATGTAACCCGTGGCACCCGCGTAGATTTGGTTTTACCACCATGGATTGCATGCAGGCCTGACTCTTCTTCTCCTCCTCCTCCGGGTTTTTTTCACCGCGCCAGTGGCTGCTCATGCGCGACGCATGCAGACTTCTGCGGCCATTTGAGGAGATCACCAAACTGGTCAGTCGCAGCCATGGCACCATCAGTGACATGGTACCTTATGCCTTCTTTATGGAGCGTGCATTGCGTCGTGTCATTGATCAAGCTGTGGAGGAGCAGGAGTGGGAAGATGAGGAAGTCGCAATGCTGGATGAATTCCCAGGGGGGGCTACTCTATCTGAGACAAGTCAACAACAGGAGTCTGAAGAGGAGTCAGAGGAGGATGGTGCCGGGGCGGATGAGGAGGAGCAAGAAGAGCATGCTGTAAACCTTTCTGGGATCCCTGTTGTGCGTGGATGGGGAGAGGAGAATGAAGAGGACGACATTATCCTGGATGATGAGCAGGAGCCAGGCCACCACACCGCTTCCACTTTAGTGCAAATGGGGGCCTTCATGCTTCAGTGTTTTAATAGGGACCCCCGTATAAAAAGCATAAGGGTCAAGGACCAGTACTGGGTGGCAACGTACTTAGACCCCCGGTACAAACACAAAATGGCGAAAATGTTACCGCCGTCGCAGAGGGCTGTCAGAATGCAGCACTTCCAGGCCTTGCTTCGAGAAATGCTGCATTCTGCTTTTGCGTGCGCTGGCAGAGGAGCAATTCCCACTCCCAGAGAAGGATTTGCAGGTACCAATCCAACAGCGCCTGCAAGAAGAGGCCGGTTTGAAGATGTGTTGGTGACTTCGGATATGAGGTCATTCTTTCAGCCGACCCATCGACAGGTGTCATCTGGATCCAGCATCAGGGAACGCCTAGACCATCAGGTGTCCGACAACATTGGGTTAACGGCCGATGTGGACGCTCTGAGGAGTGATGAACCCCTGGACTACTGGGTGGGCAGGCTTGACCTCTGGCCAGAGCTTGTCCAATTTGCAATTGAACTGTTGGCTTGCCCCTCATCCAGTGTCCTGTCCGAAAGGACGTTCAGCGCAGCAGGGGGGATCGTGACCGATAAGTGTACTCGCCTAGCTCACGACAGTGTTAACTACCTCACATTCCAAAAAATGAATGAGGCATGGATCTCGGAGGAATTCAACACATGTGACCAGTAGACCATGTAAATGTCTATAAACAATTTTTTTAATCAAGCACACAGACCTTCTTTCTTCATTTGGCTCACTACCTTGTCCCAAAAAAGCACACCGTACTATATGCCCCTGCCCTCCTCTTTGAAGAGGTTGAGCGGTGTCATATTTCTACTGGGGCTGCTTATGAGGGGATCACACCATCCCTGTGCTGTGCTGACTAGTGATGGCCGAACGGTTCGCCCGGCGGTCGTTTCGCGGCGAATTTCCGACTTTCGCCGTCCGCGGGTTCGAACGCCTTTTTCCGTCGTTCGCCCCGGCGGACTTACGTGTTTAATGTATACAAGAACTTTAACCTTTCGTGACACGTTTATCATGTGTTACAGGACAACCAATTGAGACATGACAGCTCATGGACACTTGGACATTCCCCCTAACCTATAAATACACCCGATCCGGTGGCCATTTTACATTCTTTCTTCTGTCACTGTAGGGAAAGGATCCTGTGTGGAGTAGGGACAGAGAAAACGCTAGCTATTTGGTACACAAAAGTTCTTTTCAGGACTGGTATAGGTGTTAGGTCAGCAGCCTGAGTTTCTTTTGTCAGTTTAGATAAAGGGACAGAGCGCTGTATGCTGCTATTTTAGGGACAGCTCAGCCAGATTAGTCTTTCTTCATCATCATCATCATCATCATCATTAGCTGTTACTATCAGGTCCACAAAAGAGCTGTTCCAGCTAATCGTTCCAGCCTACTCTTTTTTGCCAATTTGTATAGGGACAGGCAGGAAGCAGTGTGTCAGGCAGTGAGGATAATTTTAAAGACTTGCTGTTACTATTAGTTCCACAAAGGTTCTTTTCAGGACTGGTATCAGTGGTACGGTAATAGGCTTGTACACGTATAATATTCTTTCTTCCAAATATAGAAAGAATATTATACTTGACTGCTGCCCTTCTGCTGCAGTCTGCTAATCATTCACAACTCACTTGTTCCACAAAGCTCTTTATCAGGACTGGTAACTTGGTCTGTCTAGGGTGCTACGGTACATAGGCTTGGGTGCGGTACAGTCTGCTGTTCTGTAAGGACCGCTATCGGTCCACAATACATAGGGTTGCCGTGCACTACTGCTGACCGCTGCCCTATACTGCAGCAGTCCTTCATTGGTATAGGGACTGACGTACAGTCTGCTAATCACTAACACACAACCTGCTTGGTCCACAAAAGTTCTTATAAGGACTGGTAACTTGGTATAGGGTGCTACGGTACATAGGCCTGAGTGCGTTACAGTCTGCTGTTCTGTAAGGACCGCTATCGGTCCACAATACATAGGGTTGCCGTGCACTACTGCTGACCGCTGCCCTATACTGCAGCAGTCCTTCAGCGGTATAGGGACTGACGCACAGTCTGCTAAACACTAACACACAACCTGCTTGGTCCACAAAAGTTTTTATAAGGACTGGTAACTTGGTATAGGGTGCTACGGTACATAGGCCTGAGTGCAGTACAGTCTGCTGTTCTGTAAGGACCGCTATCGGTCCACAATACATAGGGTTGCCGTGCACTACTGCTGACCGCTGCCCTATACTGCAGCAGTCCTTCATTGGTATAGGGACTGACGTACAGTCTGCTAATCACTAACACACAACCTGCTTGGTCCACAAAAGTTCTTATAAGGACTGGTAACTTGGTATAGGGTGCTACGGTACATAGGCCTGAGTGCGTTACAGTCTGCTGTTCTGTAAGGACCGCTATCGGTCCACAATACATAGGGTTGCCGTGCACTACTGCTGACCGCTGCCCTATACTGCAGCAGTCCTTCATTGGTATAGGGACTGACGTACAGTCTGCTAATCACTAACACACAACCTGCTTGTTCCACAAAAGTTCTTATAAGGACTGGTAACTTGGTATAGGGTGCTACGGTACATAGGCCTGAGTGCGTTACAGTCTGCTGTTCTGTAAGGACCGCTATCGGTCCACAATACATAGGGTTGCCGTGCACTACTGCTGACCGCTGCCCTATACTGCAGCAGTCCTTCATTGGTATAGGGACTGACGTACAGTCTGCTAATCACTAACACACAACCTGCTTGGTCCACAAAAGTTCTTATAAGGACTGGTAACTTGGTATAGGGTGCTACGGTACATAGGCCTGAGTGCGTTACAGTCTGCTGTTCTGTAAGGACCGCTATCGGTCCACAATACATAGGGTTGCCGTGCACTACTGCTGACCGCTGCCCTATACTGCAGCAGTCCTTCAGCGGTATAGGGACTGACGCACAGTCTGCTAAACACTAACACACAACCTGCTTGGTCCACAAAAGTTTTTATAAGGACTGGTAACTTGGTATAGGGTGCTACGGTACATAGGCCTGAGTGCGTTACAGTCTGCTGTTCTGTAAGGACCGCTATCGGTCCACAATACATAGGGTTGCCGTGCACTACTGCTGACCGCTGCCCTATACTGCAGCAGTCCTTCATTGGTATAGGGACTGACGTACAGTCTGCTAATCACTAACACACAACCTGCTTGGTCCACAAAAGTTCTTATAAGGACTGGTAACTTGGTATAGGGTGCTACGGTACATAGGCCTGAGTGCGTTACAGTCTGCTGTTCTGTAAGGACCGCTATCGGTCCACAATACATAGGGTTGCCGTGCACTACTGCTGACCGCTGCCCTATACTGCAGCAGTCCTTCAGCGGTATAGGGACTGACGCACAGTCTGCTAAACACTAACACACAACCTGCTTGGTCCACAAAAGTTTTTATAAGGACTGGTAACTTGGTATAGGGTGCTACGGTACATAGGCCTGAGTGCAGTACAGTCTGCTGTTCTGTAAGGACCGCTATCGGTCCACAATACATAGGGTTGCCGTGCACTACTGCTGACCGCTGCCCTATACTGCAGCAGTCCTTCATTGGTATAGGGACTGACGTACAGTCTGCTAATCACTAACACACAACCTGCTTGGTCCACAAAAGTTCTTATAAGGACTGGTAACTTGGTATAGGGTGCTACGGTACATAGGCCTGAGTGCGTTACAGTCTGCTGTTCTGTAAGGACCGCTATCGGTCCACAATACATAGGGTTGCCGTGCACTACTGCTGACCGCTGCCCTATACTGCAGCAGTCCTTCATTGGTATAGGGACTGACGTACAGTCTGCTAATCACTAACACACAACCTGCTTGTTCCACAAAAGTTCTTATAAGGACTGGTAACTTGGTATAGGGTGCTACGGTACATAGGCTTGAGTGCGGTACAGTCTGCTGTTCTGTAAGGACCGCTATCGGTCCACAATAGATAGGGTTGACGTGCACCACTGCTGACCGCTGCCCTATACTGCAGCAGTCCTTCAGCGGTATAGGGACTGACGTACAGTCTGCTAATCACTAACACACAACCTGCTTGTTCCACAAAAGTTCTTATAAGGACTGGTAACTTGGTATAGGGTGCTACGGTACATAGGCTTGAGTGCGGTACAGTCTGCTGTTCTGTAAGGACCGCTATCGGTCCACAATAGATAGGGTTGACGTGCACCACTGCTGACCGCTGCCCTATACTGCAGCAGTCCTTCAGCGGTATAGGGACTGACGTACAGTCTGCTAAACACTAATACACAACCTGCTTGGTCCACAAAAGTTCTTATAAGGACTGGTAACTTGGTATAGGGTGCTACGGTACATAGGCTTGAGTGCGGTACAGTCTGCTGTTCTGTAAGGACCGCTATCGGTCCACAATAGATAGGGTTGACGTGCACCACTGCTGACCGCTGCCCTATACTGCAGCAGTCCTTCAGCGGTATAGGGACTGACGTACAGTCTGCTAAACACTAATACACAACCTGCTTGGTCCACAAAAGTTCTTATAAGGACTGGTAACTTGGTATAGGGTGCTACGGTACATAGGCTTGAGTGCGGTACAGTCTGCTGTTCTGTAAGGACCGCTATCGGTCCACAATAGATAGGGTTGACGTGCACCACTGCTGACCGCTCACCTATACTGCAGCAGTCCTTCAGCGGTATAGGGACTGACGTACAGTCTGCTAATCACTAACACACAACCTGCTTGTTCCACAAAAGTTCTTATAAGGACTGGTAACTTGGTATAGGGTGCTACGGTACATAGGCTTGAGTGCGGTACAGTCTGCTGTTCTGTAAGGACCGCTATCGGTCCACAATAGATAGGGTTGACGTGCACCACTGCTGACCGCTGCCCTATACTGCAGCAGTCCTTCAGCGGTATAGGGACTGACGTACAGTCTGCTAAACACTAATACACAACCTGCTTGGTCCACAAAAGTTCTTATAAGGACTGGTAACTTGGTATAGGGTGCTACGGTACATAGGCTTGAGTGCGGTACAGTCTGCTGTTCTGTAAGGACCGCTATCGGTCCACAATAGATAGGGTTGACGTGCACCACTGCTGACCGCTGCCCTATACTGCAGCAGTCCTTCAGCGGTATAGGGACTGACGTACAGTCTGCTAAACACTAATACACAACCTGCTTGGTCCACAAAAGTTCTTATAAGGACTGGTAACTTGGTATAGGGTGCTACGGTACATAGGCTTGAGTGCGGTACAGTCTGCTGTTCTGTAAGGACCGCTATCGGTCCACAATAGATAGGGTTGACGTGCACCACTGCTGACCGCTCACCTATACTGCAGCAGTCCTTCAGCGGTATAGGGACTAAGAGTTTTGTCACAGGGTCATTTAAAAAATGACATGCAGAGGAAGAGGCAGGCCCTTCCGCAGGGGTGGTAGGGGTAGGGCAGGAGCAACAGGCTTGAGCCAAAGTGGGAAGTTGCAGAAGGTGCGTTCAATTACTTTAAAGGATGCACCAGACTTGGTTGAGTGGCTCGCTCAGCCTTACTCTTCTGCACCCTCCTCATCCTCTCGATCTGCACCCTCTTCTTCACTCTCTGCTATGTGCACCCCCAAAGACACTACCACCAACAACACGACCACCACCACCACCACCACATACCTTCCGCTTGAGTCACTGGAATTATTTTCCGATCCATATCAAGAGGACATTTCTGATGCGCAGCCACTCTTGGTATTGGATCAGGAAGAGGAGGTAGCAACAAGCGCTACTCAGCAGTCTGACGCCAGTACCCAGATCAGCCCAAGGAGGAGGTTGGTCCCCGGTGTTGCTGCCTACTCTACTTATAGCGGTGGGGAAGGTGACGTTGATGATGACGTGTCTAGTGATGTCACGTGGGTGCCCACAAGAGAGGAAGAGGAGGGGAGTTCAGAGGGAGATATGGACCAGCAGATAGGGAGGAGAAGCAGCAATGACTTACATTGCACAGCAGGGACAAAGCAGACTGCAAATGTATCAGGAGCGAGTCATCGACCATGTACGGTCACATCTGGCGCTCCCAGGACACCGGCACATGGCTCCGCAGTGTGGGCTTTTTTTAACGTGTCCGCTGCTGACAATAGCGTTGCCATCTGCAATCTTTGCAGTCAACGCGTTAGTCGCGGTAAGCCCAATACTCACCTAGGGACGACCGCCTTAAGAAGGCACATGAGCAGCCATCACCGAGCCCAGTGGGAGCAACGGAACACACAAAGCCACACTGCAGGCTCTCACCGTCCAGCCTCGTCTTCTACTTCTCCTTCTCCTCTCTCCTCACAATTGTCCTCCACTCCACCTTCCATCACGCCAAGCTCACATTTTTCTGCAAAAAGGCAGGCTTCCGTGGGCCTAATGTTTGAGCGTAAAAAAATGATGACGCCGGATAACCCTCTTGCCCAACGGTTGGCGGCTGGCTTGTCAGAACTCATAGCCCGCCAACTACTGCCATATAAACTGGTGGACTCGGAGGCCTTTCGCAAATTTGTGGCCATTGGAACACCACAATGGAAGGTCCCAGGAAGGAAGTATTTCTCAGAGAAGGGCATCCCAGAGCTATATGGCCATGTTCAGCGGCAAGTGAATGTATCTCTGGCACACAGTGTCGGTGCCAAGATACATCTGACCACAGACACGTGGTCTAGCAAACACGGGCAGGGAAGGTATATCAGTTTTACTGCCCACTGGGTGAACCTTCTGACGGCCGTCAAGCATGTAACCCGTGGCACCCGTGTAGATTTGGTTTTACCGCCACGGATTGCATGCAGGCCTGACTCTTCTTCTCCTCCTCCTACTCCATCCTCCTCCCTCTCCTCCTCAGCTGCCTCCTCCTTTTCCGCTGCTAGCGTCTCTTCCACTGCACCGCCCAAGCTCCCCAGAACCTATTCCACATGCCAGGTGAGACGTTGCCATGCCGTGCTGCGTCTGTTGTGCCTGGAAGCAAAGAGCCACACTGGCCCGGCACTCCTTTCAGCTTTGCGTTCACAGGCAGATGAGTGGCTAACACCGCTCAATTTGACAGTTGGTAAAGTGGTGTGTGACAACGGTGCCAATCTGCTTAGCGCATTGAAACAGGGCAAAATCACGCACGTGCCGTGCATGGCACACGTCTTAAACTTGGTCGTGCAGCGATTCCTTGTCAAATACCCTGGGGTCCAGGACATCTTGCGGCAGGCAAGGAAAATCTCGGCCCATTTCAGAAGATCTTACACGGCCATGGCTCGCCTTGCTGACATTCAGCGGCGACACCATCTGCCGGTCAGACGTCTTATTTGCGATTGCCCGACGCGATGGAACTCAACCTTCTATATGCTTGATAGGCTGCTCCAGCAGAAACGTGCAGTTAACGTCTACCTGTATGAACTCTGCGAAAGAAACGGTTCTGGGGAGCTGGGTTTTTTTTCACCGCGCCAGTGGCTGCTCATGCGCGACACATGCAGACTTCTGCGGCCATTTGAGGAGATCACCAAACTGGTCAGTCGCAGCCATGGCGCCATCAGTGACATGGTACCTTATGCCTTCTTTCTGGAGCGTGCATTGCGTCGTGTCATTGATCAGGCTGTGGAGGAGCAGGAGCGGGAAGATGAGGAAGTCGCAATGCTGGATGAATTCCCAGGGGGGGCTACTCTATCTGAGACAAGTCAACAACAGGAGTCTGATGAGGAGTCAGAGGAGGATGGTGCCGGGGCGGATGAGCAGGAGCAAGAAGAGCATGCTTTAAACCTTTCTGGGATCCCTGTTGTGCGAGGATGGGGAGAGGAGAATGAAGAGGACGACATTATCCTGGATGATGAGCAGGAGCCAGGCCACCACACCGCTTCCACTTTAGTGCAAATGGGGGCCTTCATGCTCCAGTGTTTTAATAGGGACCCCCGTATAAAAAGCATGAGGGTCAAGGACCAGTACTGGGTGGCAACGTACTTAGACCCCCGGTACAAACACAAAATGGCGGAAATGTTACCGCCGTCGCAGAGGGCTGTCAGAATGCAGCACTTCCAGGCCTTGCTTCGAGAAATGCTGCATTCTGCTTTTGCGTGCGCTGGCAGAGGAGCAATTCCCACTCCCAGAGAAGGATTTGCGGGTACCAATCCAACAGCGCCTGCAAGAAGAGGCCGGTTTGAAGATGTGTTGGTGACTTCGGATATGAGGTCATTCTTTCAGCCGACCCATCGACAGGTGTCATCCGGATCCAGCATCAGGGAACGCCTAGACCGTCAGGTGTCCGACTACATTGGGTTAACGGCCGATGTGGACGCTCTGAGGAGTGATGAACCCCTAGACTACTGGGTGGGCAGGCTTGACCTCTGGCCAGAGCTTGCCCAATTTGCAATCGAACTGTTGGCTTGCCCCTCATCCAGTGTCCTGTCCGAAAGGACGTTCAGCGCAGCAGGGGGGATTGTGACCGATAAGCGTACTCGCCTAGCTCACCACAGTGTTAACTACCTCACATTTCTAAAAATGAATGAGGCATGGATCTCGGAGGAATTCAACACATGTGATCAGTAGACCATGTATATGTCTATAAACAATTTTTGGAATCAAGCACACAGACCTTCTTAATTCATTTGGCTCACTTCCCTGACCCAAAAAAGCACACCGTACTATATGCCCCTACCCTCCTCTTTGAAGAGGTTGAGCGGTGTCATATTTCTACTGGGGCTGCTTATTATGAGGGGTTCCCACCATCCCTGTGCTGTGCTGACTTCCTCCTGGGTGTTCTTATTATGAGGGGCTCCCACCATCCCTGTGCTGTGCTGACTTCCTCCTGGGGGTTCTTATTATGAGGGGATCACACCATCCCTGTGCTGTGCTGACTTCCTCCTGGGGCTGCTTACGGTGCTGCTGTCAGCGCTGTATGTCACGGAGCTGCTGTCAGCGCTGTATGTCACGGAGCTGCTGTCAGCGCTGTATGTCACGGAGCTGCTGTCAGCGCTGTATGTCACGGAGCTGCTGTCAGCGCTGTATGTCACGGAGCTGCTGTCAGCGCTGTATGTCACGGAGCTGCTGTCAGCGCTGTATGTCACGGAGCTGCTGTCAGCGCTGTATGTCACGGAGCTGCTGTCAGCGCTGTATGTCACGGAGCTGCTGTCAGCGCTGTATGTCACGGAGCTGCTGTCAGCGCTGTATGTCACGGTGCTGCTGTCAGCGCTGTATGTCACGGAGCTGCTGTCAGCGCTGTATGTCACGGAGCTGCTGTCAGTGCTGTATGTCACGGAGCTGCTGTCAGCGCTGTATGTCACGGAGCTGCTGTCAGCGCTGTATGTCACGGAGCTGCTGTCAGCGCTGTATGTCACGGTGCTGCTGTCAGCGCTGTATGTCACGGAGCTGCTGTCAGCGCTGTATGTCACGGAGCTGCTGTCAGCGCTGTATGTCACGGAGCTGCTGTCAGCGCTGTATGTCACGGAGCTGCTGTCAGCGCTGTATGTCACGGAGCTGCTGTCAGCGCTGTATGTCACGGTGCTGATGTCAGTGCTCTGTATTACGGTGCTGCTGTCAGTGCTCTGTATCTCCTGCACCCTCTTGTTTGCCTACCCTGGTCCCTGACCTTCCCTCTCCTCCATTGCCTTCATTAGCTCCATAGTCCTGAATTGTCAGAACAATTTCCCAAATAAAAAAAAAATGCTTGTAGTTATCGATCCCAAATTCACCTCATACATGTATTATGCTATTGTCCAGGTGGTGGGACTACGTGCTACCCCCTAATAATTACCCCGTGGCCGCAAATTCGACCTAAAGGTTTGCGAAATTCGCCTCCCATTGAAGTCAATGGAGCCCGCGGCGAACGGTCGTTTTCGCGAACGTTTGTGTCCGTTCGCGTTTCGCGTTCGCGAAACGTCCCGTCGGAAGTTCGTCCATCACTAGTGCTGACTTCCTCCTGGGGGTTCTTATTATGAGGGGATCACACCATCCCTGTGCTATGCAGATTTACTCCTGGGCCTGCTTATTATGAGGGGATCACACCATCCCTGTGCTGTGCTGACATACTCCTGAGGGTTCTTATTATGAGGGGATCACACCATCCCTGTGCTGTGCTGACTTCCTCCTGGGGGTTCTTATTATGAGGGGATCACACCATCCCTGTGCTGTGCTGAGTTTCTCCTGGGCCTGCTTATTATGAGGGGATCACACCATCCCTGTGCTGTGCTGACTTCCTCCTGGGGTTCTTATTATGAGGGGATCACACCATCCCTGTGCTGTGCTGACTTACTCCTGGGCCTGCTTATTATGAGGGGATCACACCATCCCTGTGCTGTGCTGACTTCGTCCTGGGGGTTCTTATTATGAGGGGATCACACCATCCCTGTGCTGTGCTGACTTCGTCCTGGGGGTTCTTATTATGGGGGGATCACACCATCCCTGTCCTGTGCTGAGTTTCTCCTGGGCCTGCTTATTATGAGGGGATCACACCATCCCTGTGCTGTGCTGACTTCCTCCTGGGGCTGCTTACAGTGCTGCTGTCAGTGCTGTATATCACGGTGCTGATGTCAGTGCTGTATGTCACGCTTCTGATGTCAGTGCTCTCTATCACGGTGCTGCTGTCAGTGCTGTATATCATGGTGCTGATATCAGTGCTGTATGTCACGCTTCTGATGTCAGTGCTCTCTATCACGGTGCTGCTGTCAGTGCTGTATATCACGGTGTTGATGTCAGTGCTGTATGTCACGCTTCTGATGTCAGTGCTCTCTATCACGGTGTTGCTGTCAATGCTGTATGTCACAGTGCTGGTGTTAATGCTTTATGTCACGCTGCTGATGTCAGTGCCCTCTATCACGGTGCTGTTGTCAGATGACTCTATCACGGTGCAGGTGTCATTGCTGTATGTCTGGCCGACCGTTCGCGAAACCGAACGTTTGCGGCGGGCCCCATTGACTTCAATGGGAGGCGAACTTCGCAAACCTTTAGGTCAAATTTGCAGCCACAGGATAATTATTAGCTGGGCAAACATAGTCCCACCACATGGCCAATGACATAACACATGTATGAGGTGAATTTGGGATCGATAACTACAAGCATTCTTTTTTTATATGGGAAATTGTTCTGACATTTCAGGACTGTGGAGCGCATGAAGGCAATGGAGGAGAAGGAAGGTCAGGGACCAGGGTAGGCAAAGAAGAGGGTGCAGGAGATGATCACCAGCAGCGTGACATACAGCAATGACACATGCACCGTGATAGAGGCATCTGACAACAGCACCGTGATAGAGGGCACTGACATCAGAAGCGTGACATAAAGCATTAACACCAGCACCGTGACATACAGCATTGACAGCAACACCGTGATAGAGAGCACTGACATCAGAAGCGTGACATACAGCACTGACATCAGCACCGTGATATACAGCACTGACAGCAGCACCGTGATAGAGAGCACTGACATCAGAAGCGTGACATACAGCACTGACATCAGCACAGTGATATACAGCACTGACAGCAGCACCGTGATAGAGAGTACTGACATCAGAAGCGTGACATTAAGCACTGACATCAGCACAGTGATATACAGCACTGACAGCAGCACCGTGATAGAGAGTACTGACATCAGAAGCGTGACATTAAGCACTGACATCAGCACCGTGATATACAGCACTGACAGCAGCACTGTGACATTAAGCACTCACACCAGCACCGTGATATACAGCACTGACAACAGCACCGTAAGCAGCCCCAGGAGGAAGTCAGCACAGCACAGGGATGGTGTGATCCCCTCATAATAAGCAGGCCCAGGAGAAACTCAGCACAGCACAGGGATGGTGTGATCCCCTCATAATAAGAACCCCCAGGAGTAAGTCAGCACAGCACAGGGATGGTGTGATCCCCTCATAATAAGAACCCCCAGGTGAAAATCAGCACAGCACAGCACAGGGATGGTGTGATCCCCTCATAATAAGCAGGCCCAGGAGAAACTCAGCACAGCACAGGGATGGTGTGATCCCGACATAATAAGAACCCCCAGGAGGAAGTCAGCACAGCACAGGGATATCATAAGCAGCCCCAGTAGAAATATGACACCGCTCAACCTCTTCAAAGAGGAGGGTATGGGCATATAGTACGGTGTGCTTTTTTGGGACAAGGAAGTGAGCCAAATGAAGAAAGAAGGTAGTGCACCTCAACCCTATGTATTGTGGACAGATAACAGTCCTTATAGAATAGCAGACTGTACCTCACTCAACCCTATGTACTGTAGCACCCTAGACCAAGTTACCAGTCCTTATAAGAACTTTTGTGGACCCAGCAGGTTGTGTGTTAGTGATTAGCAGACTGTACGTCAGTCCCTATACCAATGAAGGACTGCTGCAGTATAGGGCAGCAGTCAGCAGTAGTTAGGGTTGCCACCTTTTCTTCAAGTCAAACCCGAACACTTTTGCATCGCACGGCAATTTTTTTTTATAGTATAAACCATACATATATTTTGCTACTAAATAACATTTCTAATCATATTAAGTTAACAACAAGAGTCCCCCTTCACATCAGAGTCCACAGAGTTCCCTTTTACATCTGAACTCACAGAGTTCCCTTTCACTGAGGGGGGACTATGCAGACTCTGATGTAAGGGAGAACTCTGGGGACTCTAACATAAGGGATGCTCTGGGAATACTGAGGGTGTACACTGAGAACGCTGATGTACAGAGAAGATTCTGATGTAAGGGGAAACACTGTAGCCTCTGGTATAAAGGGGAACTCTGATGTAAGGGGTGCTCTGAGAACCCTGATTTGCCTTAGTGTACTTACTCAGAGGCAAGAAAGAGAAGGGGAAGACTTCAGTCACAGATGGATGAATGGATGATGAGCTCACTCACCCCATTGGCAGTCAACACCTCTCATCCAGATGGATCTGAGGCTGCTGGACTTCAAATTTCCGGCCACTTTCCTTTTCTGAGGCACAGTGCCAAGGATTGGAGTGTGGGCAGACAAAGAGAGGTAGGGGGAAGAGGTGCAGTTCAAAGCCCTCTCTCCTCTGCCGTCTGTATGTGTTGGGGGGGGGGGTTTGTTAGTGTTGGCTTTGGGCAGTGTGAAAGAATGTAACAGACACTCTCATCTGAGACAACTGCAGTCAGTAACCCTAGCCATAGTCCAATCTATATAATGTGTCCGGGTTTCAGACAGTCCAAAACCTGGACACATGATTCCAAACCCGAACTGTCCGGGTGAATCCTGGACAGGTGGCAACCCTAGCAGTAGTGCACCTCAACCCTATGTATTGTGGACCGATAGCAGTCCTTATAGAATAGCAGACTGTACCTCACTCAACCCTATGTACTGTAGCACCCTAGACCAAGTTACCAGTCCTTATAGGAACTTTTGTGGACCAAGCAGGTTGTGTGTTAGTGATTAGCAGACTGTACTTGAGTCCCTATACCAATGAAGGACTGCTGTAGTATAGGGCAGCGGTCAGCAGTGGTGCACCTCAACCCTATCTATTGTGGACCGATAGCGGTCCTTACAGAACAGCAGACTGTACCGCACTCAACCCTATGTACTGTAGCACCCTACACAGACCAAGTTACCAGTCCTGATAAAGAGCTTTGTGGAACAAGTGAGTTGTGAATGATTAGCAGACTGCAGCAGAAGGGCAGCAGTCAAGTATAATATTCTTTCTATATTTGGAAGAAAGAATATTATACGTGTACAAGCCTATTACCATACCACTGATACCAGTCCTGAAAAGAACCTTTGTGGAACTAATAGTAACAACAAGTCTTTAAACTGACCCTCACTGCCTGACACACTGCTTCCTTCCTGTCCCTATACAAAGTGGCAAAAAAGAGGAGACTGGAACGATTAGTGGTTACTGGAATAGCTCTTTTGTGGACCTGATAGTAACAGCTAATGATGATGATGATGATGATGACTAAACTGACTCTCCCTGTAGCACACACCGTCCTGTCCCTTTCTCTAAACTGACAAAAGACACTCAGGCTGCTGCAACAATCAGTAGCACAGCAAACCTATATACACCTAACACCTATACCAGTCCTGAAAAGAACTTTTGTGTACCAAATAGCTAGCGATTTATCTCTCCCTACTCCACACAGCAACCTTTCCCTATAGTGACAGAAGAAAGAATGTAAAATGGCCACCGGATCGGGTGTATTTATGGGTTAGGGGGAATGTCCAAGTGTCCATGTGCTGTCATGTCTCAATTGGCTGTCTTGTACCCCATGATGGATGTGTCATCATAGGTCAAAGTTCTTTTACACATTAAACATGTAAGTCCACCGGGGCGAACGACGCCAATAGGCGAGCGAACGAGCGGACCGCGAACGGCTGAAATTCGCCGCGAAACGACCGCCGGGCGAACCGTTCGGCCATCACTACTGCCAGTTTCTTGTCCTTCTTGGGCACACACTATCTCTGGGCTCACGTTACTGCCTTCATCATCAACCTGGGTACCATCATCGGGGCCTTCAAAATGTTGTGCATCCTCCTGCAGCATGTACCTGACACTGTGGTAGAACGTCAGGACATGATGGTGGGGCTAGGGAAGGAGAGACAGATGCCATTGAGGCTATCAAATAGGCTGCTTTGGCAGCTACACTGGCAGCCAAACTTTTCTTAGCCGGGGTAACAGAGGATGAGAAGGACGAGGACGGCTTTGTGATCCACTCTACCAACTCTTCTGCATGTTGTAGCTCAACACAGCCCGCTGTAGAAAAAAAGGACACGCGTGCCCCATGGCCACATGCTGTGGATGCACCATGTCCATGACCAGCACTGTTGGCTGTAGACACAGAATCTGCTTGCCCTCTTTTAGTGGCCTGTGAGCATCTGCCTTTATTTATTGGCCTTGCATACATGCTGTAAAATTGGATAAGCAAAACACTGACTAAAGTTTACTAGAAAAATTTCACCAGGAATGGTCTGCAGTCACGTATAGGCTTGGCTAAACTAGAATGCAGTCGATATATATATTTAGGAGACTGTATATATATATCTTTATGCACTGCAGATCACGGAATGGCCTGCCTGAAAGTGTTGTTGAAAACGTACACCAGGTATGGCCTGTAGTAAGGTATAGGCTTGGCTAGACTAAAATGCAGGGGATAGATATGTAAGAGAATGTATATATATCTTTATGCACTGCAGATCACTGAATCACCTGCCTGGCCTGCCTGCCTGCCTGAAAATGTCTTTGAATACGTACACCAGGAATGGCCTATAGTCAGGTATAGGCTTAGCTAGACTAGAATGCAGTGGATATATATGTATGAGACAGTATATACAGTATATATATTATGCACTGCAGATCCCTGAATTGCCTGCCTGAAAGTGTATTTGAAAACATACACCAGGAATGGCCTATAGTCAGATATAGGCTTGGCTAGACTAGAATGCAGTGGATATATATGTAGGAGACAGTATATATATTTTATGCACTGCAGATCACTGAATCACTTGCCTGCCTGAAAGTGTATTTGAAAACGTATTTGAAAACGTACACCAGAAATGGCCTACAGTCAGATATAGGCTTGGCTAGATTGGAATGCAGTGGATATATATATATATATATATATATATATATATATATGTGTGTGTGTGTGTGTGTGTGTGTGTATATATTTTATACACTGCAGCTAACTGAATCAACTGCCTGCCTGAAATATATTATAAACAGTACACCAGGAACGGTCTGCAGTCACATCTAGCTAACTGAATAAACCACCTTCTCAAAGTAAATTAAATGACACTCTCTCTCTCTCCCTCCACCAGCAATACAGTACACAAGGCTGACGTGCAGGCGGCCTTATATAGTGTGGGGCATTTACTTAACCCCCTGAGCCATAATTGGCCATCTTTGCTGACAGCGCTGTGATTGGCCAAAGCATGCGGGTCATAGTGCATGCTTGGCCAATCATCAGCCAGCAATGCACTGCGATGACGCAGTGCATTATGGGGCGTGACGCGCCACTCTAATTTTGCGCGAATGCCCCATAATGTTCGATCTTCAGCGAATGATTGAACAGCTGATGTTTGAGTCTAGTGATGGACGAACTTCTGACGGGACGTTTCACGAACGAGGCCGACCGTCCGCCAAACCGAACGTTCGCGGCGGGCCCCATTGACTTCAATAGGAGGCGAACTTCGCAAACCTTTAGGTCAAATTTGCAGCCACAAGATAATTATTAGCTGGGCAAACATAGTCCCACCACATGGCCAATGACATAACACATGTATGAGGTGAATTTGGGATCGATAACTACAAGCATTCTATTTTTATATGGGAAATTGTTCTGACAATTCAGGACTGTGGAGCGCATGAAGGCAATGGAGGAGAAGGAAGGTCAGGGACCAGGGTAGGCAAAGAAGAGGGTGCAGGAGATGATCACCAGCAGCGTGACATACAGCAATGACACCTGCACCGTGATAGAGTCATCTGACAACAGCACCGTGATAGAGGGCACTGACATCAGCAGCGTGACATAAAGCATTAACACCAGCACCGTGACATACAGCATTGACAGCAACACCATGATAGAGAGCACTGACATCAGCAGCGTGGCATAAATCACTCACATCAGCACCGTGATATACAGCACTGACAGCAGCACCGTGATAGAGAGCACTGACATCAGAAGCGTGACATACAGCAATGACACCTGCACCGTGATAAAGTCATCTGACAACAGCACTGTGATAGAGGGCACTGACATCAGCAGCGTGACATAAAGCATTAACACCAGCACTGTGACATACAGCATTGACAGCAACACCGTGATAGAGAGCACTGACATCAGAAGCGTGACATACAGCACTGACATCAGCACCGTGATATACAGCACTGACAGCAGCACCGTGATAGCGAGCACTGACATCAGAAGCGTGACATACAGCACTGACATCAGCACCGTGATATACAGCACTGACAGCAGCACCGTGATAGAGAGCACTGACATCAGAAGCATGACATACAGCACTGACATCAGCACCGTGATATACAGCACTGACAGCAGCACCGTGACAGAGAGCACTGACATCAGCAGCATGACATTAAGCACTCACACCAGCACCGTGATATACAGCACTGACAGCAGCACCGTAAGCAGCCCCAGGAGGAAGTCAGCACAGCACAGGGATGGTGTGATCCCCTCATAATAAGCAGGCCCAGGAGTAAGTCAGCACAGCACAGGGATGGTGTGATCCCCTCATAATAAGAACGCCCAGGAGGAAGTCAGCACAGCACAGGGATGGTGTGATCCCCTCATAATAAGAACCCCCAGGAGGAAGTCAGCACAGCACAGGGATGGTGTGATCCCCTCATAATAAGCAGGCCCAGGAGAAACTCAGCACAGGACAGGGATGGTGTGATCCCCTCATAATAAGAACCCCCAGGACGAAGTCAGCACAGCACAGGGATGGTGTGATCCCCTCATAATAAGAACCCCCAGGAGGAAGTCAGCACAGCACAGGGATGGTGTGATCCCCTCATAATAAGAATCCCCAGGAGGAAGTCAGCACAGCACAGGGATGGTGTGATCCCCTCATAATAAGAACCCCCAGGTGGAAGTCAGCACAGCACAGGGATGGTGTGATCCCCTCATAATAAGCAGGCCCAGGAAAAACTCAGCACAGGACAGGGATGGTGCGATCCCCTCATAATAAGAACCCCCAGGAGGAAGTCAGCACAGCACAGGGATGGTGTGATCTCCTCATAATAAGAACCCCCAGGAGGAAGTCAGCACAGCACAGGGGTGGTGTGATCCCCTCATAATAGGCAGACCCAGGAGAAATTCAGCACAGGACAGGGATGGTGTGATTCCCCTCATAATAAGAACCCCCAGGAGGAAGTCAGCACAGCACAGGGATGGTGTGATCCCCACATAATAAGCAGGCCCAGGAGTAAGTCAGCACAGCACAGGGATGGTGTGATCCCCTCATAATAAGCAGGCCCAGGAGAAACTCAGCACAGCACAGAAATGGTGTGATTCCCTCATAATAAGAACCCCCAAGAGGAAGTCAGCACAGCACAGGGATGGTGTGATCCCCTCATAATAAGAACCCCCAGGAGGAAGTCAGCACAGCACAGGGATGGTGTGATCGTCCTCTTCATTCTCCTCTCCCCATCCACGCACAACAGGGATCCCAGAAAGGTTTAATGCATGCTCTTCTTGCTCCTCCTCATCCGCCCCGGCACCATCCTCCTCTGACTCCTCATCAGACTCCTGTTGTTGACTTGTCTCAGATAGAGTAGCCCCCCCTGGGAATTCATCCAGCATTGCGACTTCCTCATCTTCCCGCTCCTGCTCCTCCACAGCTTGATCAATGACACGACGCAATGCACGCTCCATAAAGAAGGCATAATAAGAACCCCCAGGAGGAAGTCAGCACAGCACAGGGATGGTGTGATCCCCTCATAATAAGCAGGCCCAGGAAAAACTCAGCACAGGACAGGGATGGTGCGATCCCCTCATAATAAGAACCCCCAGAAGGAAGTCAGCACAGCACAGGGATGGTGTGATCCCCTCATAATAAGAACCCCCAGGAGGAAGTCAGCACAGCACAGGGGTGGTGTGATCCCCTCATAATAGGCAGACCCAGGAGAAACTCAGCACAGGACAGGGATGGTGTGATTCCCCTCATAATAAGAACCCCCAGGAGGAAGTCAGCACAGCACAGGGATGGTGTGATCCCCTCATAATAAGCAGGCCCAGGAGTAAGTCAGCACAGCACAGGGATGGTGTGATCCCCTCATAATAAGCAGGCCCAGGAGAAACTCAGCACAGCACAGGGATGGTGTGATCCCCTCGTAATAAGAACCCCCAGGAGGAAGTCAGCACAGCACAGGGATGGTGTGATCCCCTCATAATAAGAACCCCCAGGAGATAGTCAGCACAGCACAGGGATGGTGTGATCGTCCTCTTCATTCTCCTCTCCCCATCCACGCACAACAGGGATCCCAGAAAGGTTTAAAGCATGCTCTTCTTGCTCCTCCTCATCCGCCCCGGCACCATCCTCCTCTGACTCCTCATCAGACTCCTGTTGTTGACTTGTCTCAGATAGAGTAGCCCCCCCTGGGAATTCATCCAGCATTGCGACTTCCTCATCTTCCCGCTCCTGCTCCTCCACAGCTTGATCAATGACACGACGCAATGCACGCTCCATAAAGAAGGCATAATAAGAACCCCCAGGAGGAAGTCAGCACAGCACAGGGATGGTGTGATCCCCTCATAATAAGCAGGCCCAGGAAAAACTCAGCACAGGACAGGGATGGTGCGATCCCCTCATAATAAGAACCCCCAGAAGGAAGTCAGCACAGCACAGGGATGGTGTGATCCCCTCATAATAAGAACCCCCAGGAGGAAGTCAGCACAGCACAGGGGTGGTGTGATCCCCTCATAATAGGCAGACCCAGGAGAAACTCAGCACAGGACAGGGATGGTGTGATTCCCCTCATAATAAGAACCCCCAGGAGGAAGTCAGCACAGCACAGGGATGGTGTGATCCCCTCATAATAAGCAGGCCCAGGAGTAAGTCAGCACAGCACAGGGATGGTGTGATCCCCTCATAATAAGCAGGCCCAGGAGAAACTCAGCACAGCACAGGGATGGTGTGATCCCCTCATAATAAGAACCCCCAGGAGGAAGTCAGCACAGCACAGGGATGGTGTGATCCCCTCATAATAAGAACCCCCAGGAGATAGTCAGCACAGCACAGGGATGGTGTGATCGTCCTCTTCATTCTCCTCTCCCCATCCACGCACAACAGGGATCCCAGAAAGGTTTAAAGCATGCTCTTCTTGCTCCTCCTCATCCGCCCCGGCACCATCCTCCTCTGACTCCTCATCAGACTCCTGTTGTTGACTTGTCTCAGATAGAGTAGCCCCCCCTGGGAATTCATCCAGCATTGCGACTTCCTCATCTTCCCGCTCCTGCTCCTCCACAGCTTGATCAATGACACGACGCAATGCACGCTCCATAAAGAAGGCATAATAAGAACCCCCAGGAGGAAGTCAGCACAGCACAGGGATGGTGTGATCCCCTCATAATAAGCAGGCCCAGGAAAAACTCAGCACAGGACAGGGATGGTGCGATCCCCTCATAATAAGAACCCCCAGAAGGAAGTCAGCACAGCACAGGGATGGTGTGATCCCCTCATAATAAGAACCCCCAGGAGGAAGTCAGCACAGCACAGGGGTGGTGTGATCCCCTCATAATAGGCAGACCCAGGAGAAACTCAGCACAGGACAGGGATGGTGTGATTCCCCTCATAATAAGAACCCCCAGGAGGAAGTCAGCACAGCACAGGGATGGTGTGATCCCCTCATAATAAGCAGGCCCAGGAGTAAGTCAGCACAGCACAGGGATGGTGTGATCCCCTCATAATAAGCAGGCCCAGGAGAAACTCAGCACAGCACAGGGATGGTGTGATCCCCTCATAATAAGAACCCCCAGGAGGAAGTCAGCACAGCACAGGGATGGTGTGATCCCTTCATAATAAGAACCCCCAGGAGGAAGTCAGCACAGCACAGGGATGGTGTGATCGTCCTCTTCATTCTCCTCTCCCCATCCACGCACAACAGGGATCCCAGAAAGGTTTAAAGCATGCTCTTCTTGCTCCTCCTCATCCGCCCCGGCACCATACTCCTCTGACTCCTCATCAGACTCCTGTTGTTGACTTGTCTCAGATAGAGTAGCCCCCCCTGGGAATTCATCCAGCATTGCGACTTCCTCATCTTCCCGCTCCTGCTCCTCCACAGCTTGATCAATGACACGACGCAATGCACGCTCCATAAAGAAGGCATAAGCTACCATGTCATTGATGGCACCATGGCTGCGACTGACCAGTTTGGTGATCTCCTCAAATGGCCGCAGAAGTCTGCATGCGTCGCGCATGAGCAGCCACTGGAGCGGTGAAAAAAACCCCAGCTCCCCAGAACCGTTTCTTTCGCAGAGTTCATACAGGTAGATGTTAACTGCATGTTTCTGCTGGAGCAGCCTATCAAGCATATAGAAGGTTTAGTTCCATCGCGTCGGGGAATCGCAAATAAGACGTCTGTCCGGCAGATGGTGTCGCCGCTGAATGTCAGCAAGGTGAGCCATGGTCGTGTAAGATCTTCTGAAATGGGCCGAGATTTTCCTTGCCTGCCGCAAGATGTCCTGGACCCCAGGGTATTTGACAAGGAATTGCTGCACGACCAAGTTTAAGACGTGTGCCATGCATGGCACGTGCGTGATTTTGCCCTGTTTCAATGCGCTAAGCAGATTGGCACCGTTGTCACACACCACTTTACCAACTGTCAAATTGAGCGGTGTTAGCCACTGATCTGCCTGTGAACGCAAAGCTGAAAGGAGTGCCGGGCCAGTGTGGCTCTTGGCTTCCAGGCACAACAGACGCAGCACGGCATGGCAACGTCTCACCTGGCATGTGGAATAGGTTCTGGGGAGCTTGGGCGGTGCAGCGGAAGAGACGCTAGCAACGGAAAAGGAGGAGGCAGCTGAGGAGGAGAGGGAGGAGGATGGAGTAGGAGGAGGAGGAGAAGAAGAGTCAGGCCTGCATGCAATCCGTGGCGGTAAAGCCAAATCTACTCGGGTGCCACGGGTTACATGCTTGACGGCCGTCAGAAGGTTCACCCAGTGGGCAGTAAAAGTGATATACCTTCCCTGCCCGTGTTTGCTAGACCACGTGCCTGTGGTCAGATGTATCTTGGCACCAACACTGTGTGCCAGAGATACATTCACTTGCCGCTGAACATGGCCATATAGCTCTGGGATGCCCTTCTCTGAGAAATACTTCCTTCCTGGGACCTTCCATTGTAGAGTTCCAATGGCCACAAATTTGCGAAAAGGCCTCCGAGTCCACTAGTTTATATGGCAGTAGTTGGCGGGCTATGAGTTCTGACAAGCCAGCCGTCAATTGTTGGGCAAGAGGGTTATCCGGCGTCATCATTTTTTTACGCTCGAACATTAGGCCCACGGAAGCCTGCCTTTTTGCAGGAAAATGTGAGCTTGGCGTGATGGAAGGTGGAGTGGAGGACAATTGTGAGGAGAGAGGAGAAGGAGAAGTAGAAGACGAGGCTGGACGGTGAGAGCCTGCAGTGTGGCTTTGTGTGTTCCGTTGCTCCCACTCGGCTCGGTGATGGCTGCCCATGTGCCTTCTTAAGGCGGTCGTCCCTAGGTGAGTGTTGGGCTTACCACGACTAATGGGTTGACTGCAAAAATTGCAGATGGCAACGCTATTGTCACCAGCAGACACGTTAAAAAAAGCCCACACTGCGGAGCCATGTGCCGGTGTCCTGGGAGCGCTAGATGTGACCGTACATGGTCGATGACTCGCTCCTGATACATTTGCAGTCTGCTTTGTCCCTCCTGTGCAATGTAAGTTATTCCTGCTTCTCCTCCCTATCTGCTGGTCCATATCTCCCTCTGAACTCCCCTCCTCTTCCTCTCTTGTGGGCACCCACGTGACATCACTAGACACGTCATCATCAACGTCACCTTCCCCACCGCTATAAGTAGAGATCTCGGAGTAGGCAGCAACACCAGGGACCAACCTCCTCCTTGGGCTGATCTGGGTACTGTCGTCAGACTGCGGAGTAGCGGTTGGTGCTACCTCCTCTTCCTGATCCAATACCAAGAGTGGCTGCACATCAGAAATGTCCTCTTGATATGGATCGGAAAATAATTCCTGTGACTCAAGCGGAAGGTATGTGGTGGTGGTGGTGGTGGTGTTGTTGGTGGTAGTGTTTTTGGGGGTGCACATAGCAGAGAGTGAAGAAGAGGGTGCAGATCGAGAGGATGAGGAGGGTGCAGAAGAGTAAGGCTGAGTGAGCCACTCAACCAAGTCTGGTGCGTCCTTTAAAGTAATTGAACGCACCTTCTGCAACTTCCCACTTTGGCTCAAGGCTGGTGCTCCTGCCCTACCCCTACCACCCCTGCGGAAGGGCCTGCCTCTTCCTCTGCCTGTCATTTTTTAAATCACCCTGTGGCAAAACTCTTAGTCCCTATACCGATGAAGGACTGCTGCAGTATAGGGCAGCGGTCAGCAGTGGTGCACCTCAACCCTATCTATTGTGGACCGATAGCGGTCCTTACAGAACAGCAGACTGTACCGCACTCAACCCTATGTACTGTAGCACCCTTCACCAAGTTACCAGTCCTTATAAGGACCTTTGTGGACCAAGTAGGTTGTGGGTGACTGATTAGCAGACTGTACGTCAGTCCCTATACTGCTGAAGGACTGCTGCAGTATAGGGCAGCGGTCAGCAGTGGTGCACCTCAACCCTATGTATTGTGGACCGATAGCAGTCCTTACAGAACAGCAGACTGTACCTCACTCAACCCTATTTACTGTAGCACCCTTCACCAAGTTACCAGTCCTTATAAGGACCTTTGTGGACCAAGTAGGTTGTGTGTGACTGATTAGCAGACTGTACGTCAGTCCCTATACTGCTGAAGGACTGCTGCAGTATAGGGCAGCGGTCAGCAGTGGTGCACCTCAACCCTATGTATTGTGGACCGATAGCGGTTCTTACAGAACAGCAGACTTTACCGCACTCAACCCTATGTACTGTAGCACCCTTAACCAAGTTACCAGTCCTTATAAGGACCTTTGTGGACTAAGTAGGTTGTGTGTGACTGATTAGCAGACTGCACGTCAGTCCCTATACTGCTGAAGGACTGCTGCAGTATAGGGCAGTGGTCAGCAGTGGTGCACCTCAACCCTATGTATTGTTGACCGATAGCGGTCCTTACAGAACAGCAGACTGTACCGCACTCAATCCTATGTACTGTAGCACCCTTAACCAAGTTACCAGTCCTTATAAGGACCTTTGTGGACCAAGTAGGTTGTGTGTGACTGATTAGCAGACTGTACGTCAGTCCCTATACTGCTGAAGGACTGCTGCAGTATAGGGCAGCGGTCAGCAGTGGTGCATCTCAACCCTATGTATTGTGGACCGATAGCGGTCCTTACAGAACAGCAGACTGTACCTCACTCAACATAATGTACTGTAGCACCCTTCACCAAGTTACCAGTCCTTATAAGGACCTTTGTGGACCAAGTAGGTTGTGTGTGACTGATTAGCAGACTGTACGTCAGTCCCTATACTGCTGAAGGACTGCTGCAGTATAGGGCAGCGGTCAGCAGTGGTGCACCTCAACCCTATGTATTGTGGACCGATAGCGGTCCTTACAGAACAGCAGACTGTACCTCACTCAACCCTATGTACTGTAGCACCCTTCACCAAGTTACCAGTCCTTATAAGGACCTTTGTGGACCAAGTAGGTTGTGTGTGACTGATTAGCAGACTGTACATCAGTCCCTATACTGCTGAAGGGCTGCTGCAGTATAGGGCAGCGGTCAGCAGTGGTGCACCTCAACCCTATCTATTGTGGACCGATAGCGGTCCTTACAGAACAGCAGACTGTACCGCACTCAACCCTATGTACTGTAGCACCCTACACAGACCAAGTTACCAGTCCTGATAAAGAGCTTTGTGGAACAAGTAGGTTGTGAATGATTAGCAGACTGCAGCAGAAGGGCAGCAGTCAAGTATAATATTCTTTCTATATTTGGAAGAAAGAATATTATACGTGTACAAGCCTATTACCGTACCACTGATACCAGTCCTGAAAAGAACCTTTGTAAAACTAGTAGTAACAGCAACTCTTTAAACTGACCCTCACTGCCTGACACAGTGCTTCCTTCCTGTCCCTATACAAACTGGCAAAACAGAGGAGACTGGAACAATTACTGGTTACTCGAATAGCTCTTTTGTGGACCTGATAGTAACAGATAATGATGATGATGATGATGATGATGAAAGACTAAACTGACTGTCCCTACAGCAGACACACCGTCCTGTCCCTTTCTCTAAACTGACAAAAGACACTCAGGCTGCTGCAACAATCAGTAGCACAGCAAACCTATATACACCTAACACCTATACCAGTCCTGAAAATAACTTTTGTGAACCAAATAGCTAGCGTTTTATCTGTCCCTACTCCACACAGCAACCTTTCCCTATAGTGACAGAAGAAAGAATGTAAAATGGCCACCGGATCGGGTGTATTTATAGGTTAGGGGGAATGTCCAAGTGTCCATGTGCTGTCATGTCTCAATTGGCTGTCCTGTACCCCATGATGGATGTGTCATCATAGGTCAAAGTTCTTTTACACATTAAACACGTAAGTCCGCCGGGCGAACGACGCCAATAGTCCGCCGAACGAGTGGATCGCGAACGTCCGAAATTCGCAGAGAAACGACCGCCGGGCGAACCGTTCGCCCATCACTATTCTGCAGCATGTTTGGCAAGTACAGAATCACAGTATATATAAAATAATATGCAAAGTGGTTGGAGGGAAGCTTCAGAATGGCAAAGATATTTTTATTACAAATTATGTGAGCAGACCGCAGTTCCCTCTTTAAGTCTGGGCTCTGACTAGGCTATGCAAGGACATTCACAGCAAAGAGGGGTGGAGGACACTGAATGGAGGCCAGTGGAGGGATTGGCAGAGAGGGGTGGAGGACACTGAATGAAGGTCAGTGGAGGGATTGGCAGAGAGGGGTGGAGGGCACTGAATGGAGACCATTGGAGTGATTGGTAGAGAGGGGTGGAGGACACTGAATGGAGGCCAGTGGAGCGATTGGTAGAGAGGGGTGGAGGACACTGAATGGAGACCATTGGAGTGATTGGTAGAGAGGGGTGGAGGACACTGAATGGAGACCAGTGGAGGGATGGGCAGAGAGAGGTGGAAAACACTGAATGGAGACCAGTGGAGGGATTGGTAGAGAGGGGTGGAGGACACTGAATGGAGACCAGTGGAGGGATTGGCAGAGAGGGGTGGAGGACACTGAATGGAGACCAGTGGAGGGATTGGTAGAGAGGGGTGGAGGACACTGAATGGAGACCAGTGGAGGGATTGGTAGAGATGGGTGGAGGACACTGAATGGAGACCAGTGGAGGGATTGGCAGAGAGGGGTGGAGGACACTGAATGGAGACCAGTGGAGGGATTGGTAGAGATGGGTGGAGGACACTGAATAGAGGTCAGTGGAGGGATTGGCAGAGAGGGGTGGAGGACACTGAATGGAGACCAGTGGAGGGATTGGCAGAGAGGGGTGGAGGACACTGAATGGAGACCAGTGGAGGGATTGGCAGAGAGGGGTGGAGGACACTGAATGGAGACCAGTGGAGGGATTGGTAGAGAGAGGTGGAGGACACTGAATGGAGACCAGTGGAAGGATTGGCAGAGAGGGGTGGAGGACACTGAATGGAGACCAGTGGAGGGATTGGTAGAGATGGGTGGAGGACACTGAATAGAGGTCAGTGGAGGGATTGGCAGAGAGGGGTGGAGGACACTGAATGGAGACCAGTGGAGGGATTGGTAGAGATGGGTGGAGGACACTGAATGGAGACCAGTGGAGGGATTGGTAGAGAGAGGTGGAGGACACTGAATGGAGACCAGTGGAGGGATGGTAGAGAGGGGTGGAAGACACTGAATGGAGACCAGTGGAGGGATTGGCAGAGAGGGGTGGAGGACACTGAATGGAGACCATTGGAGGGATTGGTAGAGAGGGGTGGAAGACACTGAATGGAGACCAGTGGAGGTCTCCATTCAGTGTCCATTCAGTGTCCACCCCTCACTTTTATTGCTGTCACAAGGAATGTAAACATCCTTTCTGACATCAATAGACATGTGACAGATCCTCTTTATGGAGAGAT
Organism: Lithobates pipiens; assembly: GCF_037356315.1. Classification (NCBI taxonomy): domain Eukaryota; kingdom Metazoa; phylum Chordata; class Amphibia; order Anura; family Ranidae; genus Lithobates; species Lithobates pipiens. The sequence goes on from NW_027507914.1 coordinate 928,205, forward strand.
CTGCGATCTGTAAGACCCCCAAATCCCTCCTCTGCCCCTGAAAGCATTCAAAACACCAAGATCAGTGTTTTTTGATTTTGAAGAAGTGGCGCCATTGACATCCGGGGAAACCAAAAGTGATGTTGTGTCTTCGCTTCGGGCTTCCCATAGCGGAGAGCTGATCAAAGCTGATCTTGGCCTAGTATGGGTCTCTGACTAGCCGGCACAAATGCCGGCTAGTAGCTGGGGTCTCCTGGCGGGACAAGAGAGCCCGAAAAGGTCAGCAGGAGGATGGTGTGTGTGTTGGGGGGAAGTTTGTCCCCTCCGGCTGATTGTAATGGCAATCCAGCAGCTAGTTAGCCACTTTGATTACAAGAGAGCCGGCTCTTAATAAACGGTAGCGGGGTGATGCCTGCTGGTGCATATCATCCCAGTATAACCACTTGAAGTCAAATCACGTACCAGGTACCTTTCAGCAAATATATGTAGGCATAGGACACACCCCCTGTCCCGCCCCCTTGAAGGAGAAATACACCACAAAAATAATTAGTTAACCACTTCAGCCCCGGACCATTTTGCTGGCCAAAGACCAGACCACTTTTTGCGATTCGGCACTGCGTCGCTTTAACTGACAATTGCGCAGTCGTGCGACGTGGCTCCCAAACAAAATTGAATTCTTTTTTTTCCCCCACAAATAGAGCTTTCTTTTGGTGGTATTTGATTACCTCTGCAGTTTTTATTTTTTTTGCGCTATAAACAAAAATAGAGCGTCAATTTTGAAAAAAAAACACATTATTTTTTACTTTTTGCTATAATAAATATCCCCCAAAAATATATGAAAAAAACAATTTTTTTCCGCAGTTGAGGCCGATACGTATTCTTCTACATATTTTTGGTTAAAAAAAATCACAATAAACGATCATTGATTGGTCTGAGTAAAAGTTATTGCGTCTACAAAATAAGGGATAGATTTATGGCATTTTTTTATTATTATTATTATTTATTTTTTTACTGGTAATGGCGACGAGCTGCGATTTTTTTTTATGGGGACTGCGATATTGCGGCGGACAAATTGGACACTTTTGACACATTTTTGCAACCACTGACAACTATACAGCGATCAGAGCTATAAAAATGCACTGACTACTGTATAAATATCACTGGAAGGGGAAGGAGTTAACACTAGGGAGCGATCAAGGGGTTAAATGTGTTCCCTCACTGTGTTCTAACTGTGGGGGGAGAGGACTGACTATGGGAGGAGAGATATCGGTGTTCCTACTTAGTAGGAACACACAATCTGTCTCCTTTCTGGTCTACAACATAGGGGTCAGTTTTATGGCATTTTTATTAATCATTTTTTTTTTTTACTAGTAACGGCGGCGATCGGTGATTTTTATCGTGACTGCGAAATTACGGTGGACACATCTGACACTTTTGACACATTTTTGGGACCATTGGCATTAATACAGCGATCAGCGCTAAAAAAACTGCATCGATTACTATAAAAATGTCACTGGCAGTGAAGGGGTTAACCACTAGGGGGCAGGGGAGGGGTTAAGTGTGTCCTAGGGAGTGATTCTAACTGTTGGGGGGAGGGGTTACGAATGACACTTCACTGATCTCTGCTCCCGATCACAGGAGAGATGCTTATTTACGTCGGCGTCTCCCAGTTCTTCAGCTCTGTGAGACGATCGCGGGTATCCCCATGGCGATCGAGTCCGCAGGACCCACGACCCGACTCACGGGCGGTCCTGGCCGGCACGCACGCGATGGCACGGAGGCAAATTTAAAGGGACGTACCCGTACGCCCATTTACCCAGCCGTAGCCATTGTGCCGACGTACATCGGCGTGCGCCAGTCGGGAACCGGTTAACAACCAATAATTGCCCACTTGCGATCCTACTCACGGAGCTCCCGGCAGGGTTGCGGGCGCCGCTGCTGGCGCGCACGTGACCATGCGGCGGCAAATTCAAAGGGATGAACCTGCATGCCGATTTGCCCAGCCGTGCCATTCTGCCAACATACATCGGCGTGAGCCAGTCAGGAACCGGTTAACAACCAATAATTGCCTGCTTGCGATCCTACTAGCGGAGCTACCGGCAGGGTCCTGCACGGCGCTGCTGGCACGCACCTGACCACGTGGCGGCAAATTCAAAGAGACGTACCTGCATGCCTATTTGCCCAGCCGTGCCATTCTGCCGCCGTACATCGGCGTGCGCCAGTCGGGAACCGGTTAACAACTAATAATTGCCCGCTTGCGTTCCTACTCACGGGGCACCTGGCAGGGTCACGCACGCCGCTGCTGGCGCGCACGTGACCATGCGGCGGCAAATTCACAGGGATGAACCTGCATGCCGATTTGCCCAGCCGTGCCATTCTGCCAACATACATCGGCGTGAGCCAGTCAGGAACCGGTTAACAACCAATAATTGCCTGCTTGCGATCCTACTAGCGGAGCTACCGGCAGGGTCCTGCACGGCGCTGCTGGTGTGCACCTGACCACGCGGCGGCAAATTCAAAGAGACGTACCTGCATGCCTATTTGCCCAGCCGTGCCATTCTGCCGCCGTACATCGGCGTGTGCCAGTCGGGAACCGGTTAACAACCAATAATTGCCCGCTTGCGTTCCTACTCACGGGGCACCTGGCAGGGTCGCGCATGCCGCTCTCGGCGCACACGTGACCGCGCGGTGGCAAATTCAAAGGGACGTACCTGTACGCCCATTTGCCCAGCCGCACCATTCTGCTGACGTATATGTAAATGCGGCGGTCGGCAAGTGGTTCAAGGGGGTTGTAAACCCTCATTTTTTTTAAAATAACAAACATATCGTACTTACCTCCACTGTGAAGTTCGCTTTGCACAGAGTGGCCCCGAACCTCGTCTTCTGGGGTCCCCCCCAATGGCGCTCGCAGCTCCTCCCCGCATCGGGAAACCCCCTTAGGAGAAGCGCTCTCCCTGGGGGGGTGTTACCTTGCGGGCGCGCTCCCGAGTCCAGCATTTGCGTCCATAGACACAGAATACGGGACTAGGGGCCCCCTGCCCCCCGACGCCCGCGCCATTGGATTCGGGAGCCAATGGCTATCCAATCTATCCAATCAAGAGCCGAGACAACGGGCAGAGAGGTTGAGCGCATCTCCGGTGAGGGCATTACGAGGCTCGGGTGAGTAAAACTGGGAGTGGGGGGGGGAGCTGGTCGGTGACGGAAGTCAAATGGCGGGAGTTATCTGGCTGGGAATCTGTTGACTGAGCGAGTTGTAACCACTTTGCATCCAATTCTGACATTTCTCTCCTACATGTAAAATTCATAACTTTTTTGCTAGAAAACTACATAGAACCCCCAAACATTATATATGTTTTTTTTTAGCAAGGACCCTAGAGAATACAATGGTGGTTGTTGCAACTTTTTATCTCGCACTGTATTTTCGCAGCAATTTTTCGAACACGTTTAAAAAAAAAAAAAACAGTAAAGTTAACCCAATTGAAAGATGAAGATACGCCGAGTAAATAGATACCCAACATAGTACATAGTTAGTAAGGTTGAATAAAGACACCAGTCCATCCAGTTCAACTTGAGTGAGTGTCTACAATTGTCCCTATCCCTGTACATTGCACACTCACATCAGTCCCTACCCTCAAGGAGCCCACAATCCAAGGTCCCCATTCATATACTAGGGGCCAATTTTGGACAGAAGCCAATTAACCTCCCAGCATGTCTTTGGAGTGTGGGAGGAAACCGGAGTACCCGGAGGAAACCCACGCAGGCACAGGGAGAACATGCAAACTCCAGGCAGGTAGCGTTGTGGTTGGGATTTGAACCAGCGACCCTTTTTACTGCTAGGTAAGAGTGCCGCCCACTACACCACTGTGCCGCCCGACACATGTCACACTTCAAAATTGCACGCGCTCGTGGAATGGCGCCAAACATTGGTATTTAAAAATCCCCATAGGCGACCCTTTACATTTTTTTTACTGGTTACATTGGCATTATTTTTTGCGTTACAGAGGAGGTCTAGGGCTAGAATTATTGCTCTCGCTCCAACGTTCGAGGCGATACCTCACATGTGTGGTTTGAACCCTGTTTTCATATGTGGGTGGGACTTACGTATGCGTTCGCTTCTGCGTACGAGCTCACGGGGACAAGGGCGCTTTAATTCTTTTTTTTTTTTTTTTATTGTTAATTTTATTTTTTTAGTTTGAAACTTTAAAAAAAAAAATTGGGTTACTTTTATTCCTATTACAAGGAATGTAAACATCCCTTGTAATAGAAAAGGTATGGCGCTAAACCCTATCAGTAATAAAATAAATTAACTTATCAAGCCCTAGTGTTTGTTTTTTATATATAAAAAAGGGAAGAGAAAAGAAAAAACTGTTAGTGCTACCGTGCAAAGATATCCTAAAGCAATTTTATCCAAAGCAAACTGTGTGTAGATAATGTGTAAATAATGTGAAATCAACATTCACATTTCATTATAATAAAACAACAAATGAGTGTTAATTGTCCTGTGCGTATCAAGTTATTAAAAACATTCATTAAATGTGCAAAAAAGTGAAATTGTTATTAGTATTCGATGATATATTAATTGAAAACAGATTGTGCAAACATGTGCAAAAAAATTGTGCAAAAAGACAACTACAGATCAGAGCAACCAAGGATCAGAAATCATTCAACCAAAAAACCGCATAAAGGCGTTAAATGTGCAGATCAACAATGTTTTCAACCAATAATCGCATGAAGACGCTTCTGAGTCCAATATAAGTCCAAAATTAATATTTGGCTTGATAGTGCTGCCTCTTCGGATTATTGTTGTAATGATTACAAAAAATCAATGGGGGGTATTTGATTCACTTGTGCAAATAGTGTGGACTTTCACTTAGAAAACTTCATCCCCGGTGCGCCACTCTGTGCTATGGTATATAAATGCTCTCACCAGAGTTAATGCCCTCGTGGGGCTAGATGAACCTTCACAATGTAAGCCACTGTGTCGCTCTCTGGCTGCTGCAGGTGCACTGGGTGAAGCTTCGTTGTTCCGTCCGTGTAATATCCAACGTTAATGTATAAGGAAAGACATATCCATAGTGGCCACGTTGGGTGCACTCGTTTGAGACGAACGGAGTTTTTACTATACGCATATGCTTTTAATACAAAATGTGAGTAGATTTTAAATTTAATAAACGAACGATTTGGTTAAGAACGTATTACACTATGGATATGTCTTTCCTTATACATTAACGTTGGATATTACACGGACGGAACAACGAAGCTTCACCCAGTGCACCTGCAGCAGCCAGAGAGCGACACAGTGGCTTACATTGTGAAGGTTCATCTAGCCCCACGAGGGCATTAACTCTGGTGAGAGCATTTATATACCATAGCACAGAGTGGCGCACCGGGGATGAAGTTTTCTAAGTGAAAGTCCACACTATTTGCACAAGTGAATCAAATACCCCCCATTGATTTTTTGTAATCATTACAACAATAATCCGAAGAGGCAGCACTATCAAGCCAAATATTAATTTTGGACTTATATTGGACTCAGAAGCGTCTTCATGCGATTATTGGTTGAAAACATTGTTGATCTGCACATTTAACGCCTTTATGCGGTTTTTTGGTTGAATGATTTCTGATCCTTGGTTGCTCTGATCTGTAGTTGTCTTTTTGCACAATTTTTTTGCACATGTTTGCACAATCTGTTTTCAATTAATATATCATCGAATACTAATAACAATTTCACTTTTTTGCACATTTAATGAATGTTTTTAATAACTTGATACGCACAGGACAATTAACACTCATTTGTTGTTTTATTATAATGAAATGTGAATGTTGATTTCACATTATTTACACATTATCTACACACAGTTTGCTTTGGATAAAATTGCTTTAGGATATCTTTGCACGGTAGCACTAACAGTTTTTTCTTTTCTCTTCCCTTTTTTATATATAAAAAACAAACACTAGGGCTTGATAAGTTAATTTATTTTATTACTGATAGGGTTTAGCGCCATACCTTTTTTATTTCACATTTCATTTCCCTCTCCTCCCCAACAAGGAAGTGAGGGCTTCAGGCACAGGCAGCTCTAACCCAGCATATTTCTTTTCCTTCTTTTAATTTTACCACATATTCCTATCACAGCGGAGATTTGTTTGTCCATAGCGCGACTTTATTTATTTATTTATCCCTTGTAATAGGAATATGGCACGATCGGATATATTTACAGTGAGATATGGGGGAGGTCAATAAGACCCCCACATCTCACCTCTAGGCTGGGAAGCCTAAAATAAACCCCCCCCCCCCAAAAAAAAATGATCACGGCTTCCTAGCCGAGGCCGCGCCTTTATTTGAATGCAGAGGCCGGGGCGTGACGTCATAACATCGCGCCCGGTCTCCGAACGATCATAGAGACTCCGGGGATGATCTGGTCCGCTGGAAATCTCTATGGTATCATCCGGGGGCCGGCGGATCCTGTGACCGACTCACCGATGGAAGCGATGAGTCGGTGGAAGCACCGGAGGGCGGCGGGAGGGGAGGGGGGGGACGTCCCCTCCAGCCGTCCGTGAGAACGATCAAGCGGTGGAACAGCCGCTATGATCGTTCTTATGGTGCAGGGAATCGCCGGCTGAAAAAGCCGATATCTGAATGATGTCTGTAGCCTCAGGTATCATTCAGATATAACCGCCACAAAGCCCAAGACGTCACATGACGTAGCTTGGGGGCGCCAAGTGGTGTATTGAGGTGAGCGGAGCCGTCTGTCTGGAGGAGGAGTCACACCTGTGCATGAAGAGTGGGGGGGGGGGAGGGGGGGGTCGTATTCATCGCGTTTTTATGATTTTTACTGAAATGTTGTGAAACATTTCTTGGGGGGGGAGGGAAAAGTCCTTTGGAACAAGTGGACACATTCACATTGGGAAAATAAAATGTGGGGGTTTGTTTTATTGGTAAATATCTCATGTTTTGGGGCTCTAGTTATATTTCTAGCAAAAAAAAAAAAAAATTTTGATTTTATGGAGGTAAAAAAATAAATAAAAAAAAAACATAATAAAATAAAAACGTTTCCCGGGAGGTAAGCGGTTAAGCAGCATTTCCCATTAATGTTCAGGAAGGAAGTCTTGTATAAAAGATTCATCGGGCTTTATATCTGACAGTCAGCCTGAAATATTGGAAGACGGAGAGAAGATTCCATCGGCTGCAGACCGGTAGAGGTAAGAGCCGATAATAATGTCATACCGGGGGGGGGGGGTCTTCATTCTGGGGGGCAAACACAACCAACTGGTGTTTTTAAGGTGAGGGACCCGGTATGGACTTACACAAGTCTACCACATAAACTGTGCCATGGTTGTGATTTTATAAACGTTTATAAAATAAAATAAATACAATGTGTCTAAATGTAATAGAATGTACCTACCTTCTCTCTCTCTTCCTTTGCATCATCATTCAAATGCTTTTTCAGATCTCCTGTTCTGGGGGGGGGGCGGGCTACATTCCTTCTCCATGCCCACCTTGTGTATGTGAATGTAGCGCACTTCTGAAAAAGCCGCGTTTCCCTTAGGGCACACACAGCCAGGCACAAATGATCTGTCTAGGGGTATCCTTTTGTGTTTTTATTGCTGAGAATAGCTTGGATAGGTATGCATAGCTTCCGACTGTTCCTGTTTGGAGGGACTGTCCCGGATTTGGAGGGACTGTCCCTGATTTTGAGGCACTGTCCCGGATTTGGAGGCACTGTCCCGGGTTTGGAGGCACTGTCCCGGGTTTGGAGGCACTGTCCCGGGTTTGGAGGCACTGTCCCGGGTTTGGAGGGACTGTCCCGGATTTGGAGGCACTGTCCCGGGTTTGGAGGCACTGTCCCGGGTTTGGAGGGACTGTCCCGGGTTTGGAGGCACTGTCCCGGGTTTGGAGGCACTGTCCCGGGTTTGGAGGGACTGTCTCGGATTTGGAGGGACTGTCCTGGATTTGGAGGGACTGTCCCGGGTTTGGAGGGACTGTCTCTGATTTGGAGGCACTGTCCTGGATTTGGAGGCACTGTCTCTGATTTGGAGGGACTGTCCTGCATTTGAAGGTTCTGTCCCTGATTTGGAGGGACTGTCCCTGATTTGGAACAAAGTCCCTCTGTCCCTCTTTGCTCCTCATTTGTCCCTCATTTTGGTCTGATCTATATAGTTATATATAAAATGCACTGTGAAAAAGAAGGCAAAAACTTTCCAAGAGACTGTCCCTGATTTTGAGGCACTGTCTCTGATTTTAAGGGACTATCCTTGATTTGGAGAGACTCCCGGATTTGGAGCAATGTCCCTCTGTCCCTCTTTGCTCATCATTTGTCCCTAATTTTGGTCTGTTCTATATAGTTCTATATAAAATGCACTGTTAAAAAGAAGGCAAAAAGGTTCCAAGAGATTGTCCCGGATTTTGAGGCACTGTCTCTGATTTAGAGGGACTGTCCCGGATTTGGAGGGACTGTCCTGGATTTAGAGGGACTGTCCCGGATTTGGAGGGACTGTCCCGGATTTGGAGGGACTGTCCTGGATTTAGAGGGACTGTCCCGGATTGAGAGGGACTGTCCTGGATTGAGAGGGACTGTCCTGAATTTGAAGGGACTATCCTTGATTGCTTTGCGCAAAATACCATGGGATATTTATTATAGCAAAAAGTAAAAAGGAGTTTTTTTTTTTTTTTAATTGTCGCTTTTTTTTGTTTATAGCGCAAAAAATAAAAACCACAGAGGTGATCAAATACCACCAAAAGAAACCTCTATTTGTGGGAAAAAAAATTATCAAAATTTCATATGGGTACAGCGTTGCGTGACAGCACAATTGTCATTCAAATGTAACAGCGCTAAAAGCTGAAAAGTGGTCTGGGCAGGAAGGGGGTCAAAATGCCCTGTATTGAAGTGGTTAATAAAAATAATAATAATAAATATTATTATTAAATATATAGCATAATACATATTGGCCTAAATTTGTGAAGAAATTCGATTTTTTTCATTTTTTTATTGGGTTATTATTATTAATTATTGTTATTATTATTCATGATTATTATTATTATTATTATTATTATTATTATTATTTATTTATTTATTAATTAATATGAATAATAATAAAAATGATTATTAAATATATAGCAGAATACATATTAGCCTAAATTTAGGAAGAATTTTTTTATTTGATATTTTATTATTATTATTATTAATAATAATAATTAAGATGAATTATAATAAATATTATTATTAAATATATAGCAGAATACATATTGGCCTAAATTTGTGAAGAAATTCGATTTTTTGCATTTTTTTATTGGGTATTTATTATTATTTATGTTATTATTATTCATTATTATTTATTCGTATTATTAGTTTACTAATTATAAATATTATTATTAAATATATAGCAGAATACATATTGGCCTAAATTTGTGAAGAAATTCGATTTTTTTGGATTTTTTTTATTGGGTATGCATTATTTTTAATGTTATTATTATTCATTTGTATTATTCGTTTTTAAATTATAAATATTATTATTAAATATATAGCAGAATACATATTGGCCTAAATTTGTGAAGAAATTCGATTTTTTTTTACATTTTTTTTATAGGTTATATATTATTATTAATTATTGTTATTAGTTTATTAATTATAAATAGTATTATTAAATATATAGCAGAATACATATTGGCCTAAATTTTTTAAGAAATCTTTTTACTTTTTGTTTTTTTATTGAATGTGTTTTATAGCAGAAAATAAAAAATATATTTTTTTTTTTGCAAAATTATCGGTCTTGTTTTTGTTTATAGCACAAAATAATAAAAAAGTGCAGAGGTGATTAAATACCGCCAAAAGAAAGCTCTATTTGTTGGGGGGGAGGGGGGGACATATTTTTTTTACCCCAAGTGAATTGGGTATTTATTATTATTTATGTTATTATTATTCATTATTATTTATTCGTATTATTAGTTTACTAATTATAAATATTATTATAAAATATATAGCAGAATACATATTGGCCTACATTTGTGAAGAAATTTGACTTTTTTAAAAAAAAAAATATTGGGTATTTATTTATTATTATGAATTATTGTTATTATTATTAGTTTATTCATTATAAATATTATTATTAAATATATAGCAGAATACATATTGGCCTAAATTTGTGAAGAAATTAGATTTTTTTGCATTTTTTTTATTGGATATGCATTATTTTTAATGTTATTATTATTCATTTGTATTATTAGTTTTTTAATTATAAATATTATTATTAAATATATAGCAGAATACATATTGGCCTACATTTGTGAAGAAATTTGACTTTAAAAAAAAAAAAATTATTGGGTATTTATTTATTATTATGAATTATTGTTATTATTATTAGTTTATTAATTATAAATATTATTATTAAATATATAGCATAATACATATTGGCCTAAATTTTTGAAGAAATCTTTTTACTTTTTGTTTTTTTATTGAATGTGTTTTATAGCAGAAAATAAAAAATATATATATTTTTTTGCAAAATTATCGGTCTTGTTTTTGTTTATAGCACAAAATAATGAAAAAGTGCAGAGGTGATTAAATACCGCCAAAAGAAAGCTCTATTTGTTGGGGGGGGAGGGGGGGGGCATTTTTTTTACCCCAAGTGAATTGGGTATTTATTATTATTTATGTTATTATTATTCATTATTATTTATTCGTATTATTAGTTTACTAATTATAAATATTATTATTAAATATATAGCAGAATACATATTGGCCTACATTTGTGAAGAAATTTGACTTTTTTTACATTTTTTTTATTGGGTATTTATTTATTATTATGAATTATTGTTATTATTATTAGTTTATTAATTATAAATATTATTATTAAATATATAGCAGAATACATATTGGCCTAAATTTGTGAAGAAATTCGATTTTTTTGGATTTTTTTATTGGGTATGCATTATTTTTAATGTTATTATTATTCATTTGTATTATTCGTTTTTTAATTATAAATATTATTATTAAATATATAGCAGAATACATATTGGCCTAAATTTGTGAAGAAATTCGATTTTTTTGCATTTTTTTTATTGGGTATTTATTATTATTAATGTTATTATTATTCATTATTATTTATTTGTATTATTAGTTTATTAATTATAAATATTATTATTAAATATATAGCAGAATACATATTGGCCTAAATTTGTGAAGAAATTCGATTTTTTTTTTACATTTTTTTATAGGTTATTTATTATTATTAATTATTGTTATTATTATTATTAGTTTATTAATTATAAATATTATTATTAAATATATAGCAGAATACATATTAGCCTAAATTTGTGAAGAAATTCGATTTTTGTTTATTAATTATAAATATTATTATTAAATATATAGCAGAATACATATTGGCCTAAATTTGTGAAGAAATTCGATTTTTTTTTACCCCAAGTGACTTCAGATGTGGTCGGTGACATCACCGTTTTCTGGCACTGCTTCTCATATTCCGGCGGGGGACTTCCAGATCGCGATAAGATAAATAAAACACACGCCATGGAAGAAGGCATTTCTTTTAAAGAGACGTATGCCGGGGTGTATTTTGGTGTATTTTGGTGTATTTTGGTTTTTGCCCTAGGCAAGACTAAATTCGGGGTCCCCCTCCCCCAATCTAAATGTGTCCCGTTCCCTCCCCCGCCACGTTATGCTGGTCTTGTCTCGGGGTCTGATGGCGGAAGCTGCGGCTTTGTTCATCGGACCCCCGAGACATGATTCATCCAAGTGCCATGTATAGGATGACTGCCCATCATCTGACGTTCGCGGCGATACCTCACATGTGGGGGACGGTCGCTGTTTTGCGTGAGTGCGGGACCGGCGGGGGGCATTGAGAGCGAGCAAAGGAGGACGGGGGGCACTTTATTTATTATTATTATTATTTATTTATTTTTTTACACTGTTGCTTGAATTTGAATTTTTATCACTATTATTGCTGTCACATGGAATAGAAACATCCTTTGTGACCGCAACTCTTTATGGGGGATCTATAAGACCCCCAAATTCCTCCTTTGTACCTACACTATATAGAATTACTACATGGGAGGAACCTGTGATACATATGTATGTGGGAGGAGCCTGTGATACTTCTGTATGTGGGAGGAGCCTGTGATACTTCTGTACATGGGAGGAGCCTGTGATACTTCTGTACATGGGAGGAGCCTGTGATATGGGAGGAGCCTGTGATATATATGTACGTGGGAGGAGTCTGTGATACTTATGTACGTGGGAGGAGCCTGTGATCCGTATGTACATGGGAGGAGCCTGTGATACCTATGTACGTGGGAGGAGCCTGTGATACCTATGTACGTGGGAGGAGTCTGTGATACTTATGTACGTGGGAGGAGCCTGTGATACGTATGTATATGGGAGGAGCCTGTGATACCTATGTACGTGGGAGGAGCCTGTGATACCTATGTACGTGGGAGGAGCCTGTGATGCTTATGTACATCTGAGGAGACTGTGATACTTATGTACGTGGGAGGAGCCTGTGATACCTATGTACGTGGGAGGAGTCTGTGATACTTATGTACGTGGGAGGAGCCTGTGATACGTATGTACATGGGAGGAGCCTGTGATACCTATGTACGTGGGAGGAGCCTGTGATACCTATGTACGTGGGAGGAGCCTGTGATACTTATGTACATGGGAGGAGCCTGTGATACCTATGTACATGGGAGGAGTCTATGATACTTATGTACATGGGAGGAGCCTGTGATACTTATGTACGTGGGAGGAGCCTGTGATACTTATGTACGTGGGAGGAGTCTGTGATACTTATGTAAATGGGAGGAGCCTGTGATACTTCTGTACGTGGGAGGAGCCTGTGATACTTATGTACATGGGAGGAGACTGTGATACTTATGTACGTGGGAGGAGCCTGTGATACGTATGTACGTGGGAGGAGCCTGTGATACGTATGTACATGGGAGGAGACTGTGATACTTATGTACGTGGGAGGAGCCTGTGATACCTATGTACGTGGGAGGAGCCTGTGATACCTATATACGTGGGAGGAGCCTGTGATACTTATGTACGTGGGAGGAGCCTGTGATATTTATGTTTGTGGGAGGAGTCTATGATACTTATGTACATGGGAGGAGCCTGTGATACTTCTGTACGTGGGAGGAGCCTGTGATACTTCTGTACGTGGGAGGAGTCTGAGATACTTATGTACGTGGGAGGAGCCTGTGATACTTATGTACATGGGAGAAGCCTGTGATACTTATGTACGTGGGAGGAGCCTGTGATACTTATGTACATGGGAGGAGCCTGTAATACTTATGTACGTGGGAGGAGCCTGTGATACTTATGTACGTGGGAGGAGCCTGTGATATTTATGTTTGTGGGAGGAGTCTATGATACTTATGTACATGGGAGGAGCCTGTGATACTTCTGTACGTGGGAGGAGCCTGTGATACTTATGTACGTGGGAGGAGTCTGAGATACTTATGTACGTGGGAGGAGCCTGTGATACTTATGTACATGGGAGAAGCCTGTGATACTTATGTACGTGGGAGGAGCCTGTGATACTTATGTACATGGGAGGAGCCTGTGATACTTATGTACATGGGAGGAGCCTGTAATACTTATGTACGTGGGAGGAGTCTGTGATACTTATGTACATGGGAGGAGCCTGTAATACTTATGTACGCGGGAGGAGTCTGTGATACTTATGTACATGGGAGGAGTCTGTAATAGTTATGTATGCGGGAGGAGTCTGTGATACTTATGTACGTGTGAGGAGTCTGTGATACTTATGTATGTGGGAGGAGCCTGTGATACTTTGGACATTTGTCACTTACAGTATTGTTGTCACAGTCACTATTTTTTGTGCACTTATGTACATGGGAGGAGCCTGTGATACTTATGTACATGGGAGGAGCCTGTGATACTTATGTACGTGGGAGGAGTCTGAGATACTTATGTACGTGGGAGGAGCCTGTGATACTTATGTACATGGGAGAAGCCTGTGATACTTATGTACGTGGGAGGAGCCTGTGATACTTATGTACATGGGAGGAGCCTGTAATACTTATGTACGTGGGAGGAGCCTGTGATACTTATGTACGTGGGAGGAGCCTGTGATACTTATGTATGTGGGAGGAGTCTGTGATACTTATGTATGTGGGAGGAGTCTGTGATACTTATGTACGTGGGAGGAGCCTGTGATACTTTGGACATTTGTCACTTACAGTATTGTTGTCACAGTCACTATTTTTTGTGCACTTATGTACATGGGAGGAGCCTGTGATACTTATGTACATGGGAGGAGACTGTGATACTTATGTAAGTGGGAGGAGCCTGTGATACTTATGTACATGGGAGAAGCCTGTGATACTTATGTACGTGAGAGGAGCCTGTGATACTTATGTACATGGGAGGAGCCTGTAATACTTATGTACGTGGGAGGAGCCTGTGATACTTATGTATGCGGGAGGAGTCTGTGATACTTATGTATGTGTGAGGAGCCTGTGATACTTTGGACATTTGTCACTTACAGTATTGTTGTCACAGTCACTATTTTTTGTGCACTTATGTACATGGGAGGAGCCTGTGATACTTATGTACATGGGAGGAGCCTGTAATACTTATGTACGTGGGAGGAGCCTGTGATACTTATGTATGCGGGAGGAGTCTGTGATACTTATGTATGTGGGAGGAGCCTGTGATACTTTGGACATTTGTCACTTACAGTATTGTTGTCACAGTCACTATTTTTTGTGCACTTATGTACATGGGAGGAGCCTGTGATACTTATGTACATGGGAGGAGCCTGTGATACTTGTGTACATGGGAGGAGCCTGTGATACTTATGTACGTGGGAGGAGCCTGTGATATTTATGTATGTGGGAGGAGTCTATGATACTTATGTACATGGGAGGAGCCTGTGATACTTATGTACGTGGGAGGAGCCTGTGATACTTATGTACGTGGGAGGAGTCTGAGATACTTATGTACGTGGTAGGAGCCTGTGATACTTATGTACATGGGAGAAGCCTGTGATACTTATGTACGTGGGAGGAGCCTGTGATACTTATGTACATGGGAGGAGCCTGTGATACTTATGTACGTGGGAGGAGCCTGTGATACTTATGTATGTGGGAGGAGTCTGTGATACTTATGTATGTGGGAGGAGTCTGTGATACTTAAGTATGTGGGAGGAGCCTGTGATACTTTGGACATTTGTCACTTACAGTATTGTTGTCACAGTCACTATTTTTTGTGCACTTCATATTTGATTGTTTTCTCACTTTAGACTGAATGCTTTATTTAAGGTTTTTAAATTGTTTGCACGCCCATATTTATATTTATTACAGTGTCTGTAAACCTCAGACATGAAATCTGAACAAAGCCTACCCCTCTATAGTGTGTACTTGTATCAGTCCAGAGCACCGAGTGTCATTTCTGCCTGCTGCCTCCGCCTGCTACCTACATGAGTCACTTATGACAAGTTTTTCTGACACCACGAGATAAATGGTGACAGGAGATGGAGATCCAGCACACAGCCTGTGATTGACAGCCTCAGCTCTAAAAGCTAAAAAAAAAAGTGTTACGCTGCCAAACAAGTGAATAAAATAAATAAATGAATATATCGATTTCTTACAAAGTGCATAACAATAACGTGCATAAATAATTGAAAACCCCAAGTGCATTCATAAATAATAAAAAAAAAAAATTCTAAAGTTCTTAATCAAAACACCAACAGAAATAGAGAGCACCAGCGAAAAGTCCTCTATGTGAAAAAAGTTCATTCACATGCAGAAGGATGCAGCCTGGGGTGATGAACGCCAAGCCCCTCCTCTATGACACCTCTGTGTGCGCCAAACCGCCTGTGACACCAGCGCTGCATACCACAAGGTTAGACCTCAAATATCAGGTGGTCTAGCAGCGCTTATAAAGAGGCTGGATGGATGGATGGATGGATGGACGAGTGATCAGCATTGGCAGCTGGTGAAGCTGTAGGATGTCTAGGACGCCCTTCCTTTTTGACCCCTCCCCCTTGGTGAAAATGGGCGTGGTGTGGTTAATGTCTGAGATGAACAAGGGATGGAAGGAGAGGGAGAGAGGGATGGAGGGACAGCAGGCCCAGATCCTACACAACAATAGAAATATGTGTATTCTAGAAACTTTAAAGCGGGAGTCCGCCGGGACTCCGCGTTTTTTTTTTTTTTTTTAAAAGCCAGCAGCTACAAATACTGCAGCTGCTGACTTTTAAAATAGTGACACTTACCTGTCCAGCGCGCCCGCGATGTCGGCACCCGAAGTCGATCTCTAGATCGTCTCTCAGGTGCTGCCGCCGCCATCTTGGGTATGGGAATCAGGAAATGGAGCCTTTTGGCTTCATTTCCCGGTTCCCTACTGCGCATTCGCGAGTCGCGCTGCGCAATAAGGACGGTCCCCGCTGCCTCTGGGATCTGTGTGTTTCCCAGCAGGCAGCGGGGCACTTGCGGAAAGGGGCGGGCACTTGCGGAAAGGGGCGTAATCTACGCCCCTTTCCGCAGAGAGCTATCCGGAAGTGGGTGCAGATACCTGTACTGTACAGGTATCTGCACCCCCCTCCCCCCTGAAAGGTGCCAATTGTGGCGCCGGAGGGGGGGAGGCTTCTGATGAGCGGAAGGTCCACTTTAGGGTGGACCTCCGCTTTAACAATCAGCAGATAGAGATATTCCAAACACCTGGTGTTAGCACTTCAATCATCCCGGCGCCATGATTGTTATGGTGTCAGGATGATTGAAGAGCATTATTTCTATTATTACATTGTAATATAAAATGAAATCATTCAACTCACCATAATGCAGAATCAGTGGGAGCCCTGAGCGTGTCACTAGCAACATCGCCTGCCACCAGATGCCATCAGGTGTCCCCAGCGGAGTCCCTCCTTACATGCAGCCTGTGTCACCATCAATTGCAGCAGCATGTGTGTTAGAAGTTTTTGAGTTAATTAATATTTTAAGTGATAAAAGTTTCTGAAAATATATGTAAGTTATATGTACGGTAATAAGTGATGGTTTCTAAAGGTCACAGAACAACAGATAGTATAGGGAGGAGTGGTTTTGCTGAGTAGGTATTTCTATTTTTGAGTTAGTCAGGACTAGGGATGAGCTTCGTGTTCGAGTCGAACGTACGTTCGACTGCGATGGCGCAGTGCATTGCTGGCTCATGATTGGCCAAGCATGCACTGTGACCCCGCATGCTTGGCCAATCGCAGCGCCAGCAGCGAGGAGAGCCATGATTGGCCACAGGCAGGATGCGTAGTGCATGCCCCACACTATATAAGGCCGCCATTGCGGCGGCCTCGTGTAGTGTGTTGGCGTCTGAAGCAGTGGGTGTTCTGTGTACCTTCAACACAGTACACACCGATCGTTTTCGGCTGATTTTCTATCTTTCTGTTGTGTAGTGGTTATTGTCTGCGTGCCCTGACCGCAGTATACACCACTATATTCACCTCACCTATATAGTTAGTGATCTATCTTTAATAATAGAGCTTGCAGTCAGTAGTGTTAGGAGAGTGCGTGCTGTCTGCGTGCTCTGTACCCAGTACACACCGCTATATCCACCTACATAGCTCTTCTCTATTTGAGCCCAATTGCCATCTGCAGGAGTTATTGGTAGTTGTGTGTGCCTCCAGCACAGCACAGTATACATCTGTATATACCCCTTTATCTCTAGTGTTCTATAATAAAGGCATCTGCAGGAGTTAGTGGGTGTTGTGTGCCTCCAGCACAATATAAACTACCCAACTACTGTTTTACCCAACTCCCTTCAGGCCATTACCATGTCTGGAAGGCCAGCAAGGAGAGGCAGACAGGCGCGAGCCGATAAAAGAGGGCAAGCAGGCTCTTTGTCTAGAGACAACAGTGCTGGTCGTGGACGCGGTGCATTGTCATCAGCACATGGCCATGGGACACGCTTGTCCTTCTTTTCGGCAGCTGGACATGTTGAACCGCAACATGCCAACGACTTGGTAGAGTGGATGACCAAGCCCTCTTCATCCTCCTCATCCTCTCTCACCCAGTCTCAGGGTAGTAGCAAAGCAGCTGCCAACGCATCGTCTTCCCTCCTCTCAATGTCATCATCAGTGACTCCTTCCCTAGACCCACCACGTCCTCCTGAGGAGTCTCCTGAACTCTTTGAGCACAGTGTTGGGTACATGCTCCAGGAGGATGCCCAGTGTTTTGTGGGCTCTGATGATTTGCACACTTGTAGGGGAGACTCTTTAGCACCTATGGTGCAAATTTGGAGCCCCTATAACCTAAGGCCGACCTGTACTGACTCCCCAAAGATGGTACCCCTAGGACATCTAATTTTTACATTGGTGCCTATGTGAAAACTGGCCATGTTTGGGACCCGATAGCTCCCCCTTGGCATGCATACTCACAAGACCCTGGGCTACGTGGGGCTGAAGAAAGTGAATCATCCCCATGTATGGTTCGGGAAATATGACCGTTTAAAGTTGAGCTCCAATTGAACCAACTTTGGAACTTTGAACTCCCATTACTGGGGAACCTTCCATACTGGTGCACCATCAAGCTGCGAGTGGACCCCCACCTCGGCACCCCCTCCCCCTGAGGGGGGAGGGGGTGCCGAGGTGAGGGGGCATGCCAGATAGATCTCTGGTCAGCTTGAAGCAAAATGTGATCAAAGTGACTGACTTTGAGCTCCTGTTTCTGGAGAACCACGTGGTGAAAACCAGCCCAAACTTTGCACACTTGTAGGGGAGACTCTTTAGCACCTATGGTGCAAATTTGGAGCCCCTATAACCTAAGGCCGACCTGTACTGACTCCCCAAAGATGGTACCCCTAGGACATCTAATTTTTACATTGGTGCCTATGTGAAAACTGGCCATGTTTGGGACCCGATAGCTCCCCCGTTTTAGGTCCAAACTGCCCCAAACTTGGCATGCATACTCACAAGACCCTGGGCTACGTGGGGCTGAAGAAAGTGAATCATCCCCATGTATGGTTCGGGAAATATGACCGTTTAAAGTTGAGCTCCAATTGAACCAACTTTGGAACTTTGAACTCCCATTACTGGGGAACCTTCCATACTGGTGCACCATCAAGCTGCGAGTGGACCCCCACCTCGGCACCCCCTCCCCCTGAGGGGGGAGGGGGTGCCGAGGTGAGGGGGCATGCCAGATAGATCTCTGGTCAGCTTGAAGCAAAATGTGATCAAAGTGACTGACTTTGAGCTCCTGTTTCTGGAGAACCACGTGGTGAAAACCAGCCCAAACTTTGCACACTTGTAGGGGAGACTCTTTAGCACCTATGGTGCAAATTTGGAGCCCCTATAACCTAAGGCCGACCTGTACTGACTCCCCAAAGATGGTACCCCTAGGACATCTAATTTTTACATTGGTGCCTATGTGAAAACTGGCCATGTTTGGGACCCGATAGCTCCCCCGTTTTAGGTCCAAACTGCCCCAAACTTGGCATGCATACTCACAAGACACTGGGCTACGTGGGGCTGAAGAAAGTGAATCATCCCCATGTATGGTTCGGGAAATATGACCGTTTAAAGTTGAGCTCCAATTGAACCAACTTTGGAACTTTGAACTCCCATTACTGGGGAACCTTCCATACTGGTGCACCATCGAGCTGCGAGTGGACCCCCACCTCGGCACCCCCTCCCCCTGAGGGGGGAGGGGGTGCCGAGGTGAGGGGGCATGCCAGATAGATCTCTGGTCAGCTTGAAGCAAAATGTGATCAAAGTGACTGACTTTGAGCTCCTGTTTCTGGAGAACCACGTGGTGAAAACCAGCCCAAACTTTGCACACTTGTAGGGGAGACTCTTTAGCACCTATGGTGCAAATTTGGAGCCCCTATAACCTAAGGCCGACCTGTACTGACTCCCCAAAGATGGTACCCCTAGGACATCTAATTTTTACATTGGTGCCTATGTGAAAACTGGCCATGTTTGGGACCCGATAGCTCCCCCGTTTTAGGTCCAAACTGCCCCAAACTTGGCATGCATACTCACAAGACCCTGGGCTACGTGGGGCTGAAGAAAGTGAATCATCCCCATGTATGGTTCGGGAAATATGACCGTTTAAAGTTGAGCTCCAATTGAACCAACTTTGGAACTTTGAACTCCCATTACTGGGGAACCTTCCATACTGGTGCACCATCAAGCTGCGAGTGGACCCCCACCTCGGCACCCCCTCCCCCTGAGGGGGGAGGGGGTGCCGAGGTGAGGGGGCATGCCAGATAGATCTCTGGTCAGCTTGAAGCAAAATGTGATCAAAGTGACTGACTTTGAGCTCCTGTTTCTGGAGAACCACGTGGTGAAAACCAGCCCAAACTTTGCACACTTGTAGGGGAGACTCTTTAGCACCTATGGTGCAAATTTGGAGCCCCTATAACCTAAGGCCGACCTGTACTGACTCCCCAAAGATGGTACCCCTAGGACATCTAATTTTTACATTGGTGCCTATGTGAAAACTGGCCATGTTTGGGACCCGATAGCTCCCCCGTTTTAGGTCCAAACTGCCCCAAACTTGGCATGCATACTCACAAGACACTGGGCTACGTGGGGCTGAAGAAAGTGAATCATCCCCATGTATGGTTCGGGAAATATGACCGTTTAAAGTTGAGCTCCAATTGAACCAACTTTGGAACTTTGAACTCCCATTACTGGGGAACCTTCCATACTGGTGCACCATCGAGCTGCGAGTGGACCCCCACCTCGGCACCCCCTCCCCCTGAGGGGGGAGGGGGTGCCGAGGTGAGGGGGCATGCCAGATAGATCTCTGGTCAGCTTGAAGCAAAATGTGATCAAAGTGACTGACTTTGAGCTCCTGTTTCTGGAGAACCACGTGGTGAAAACCAGCCCAAACTTTGCACACTTGTAGGGGAGACTCTTTAGCACCTATGGTGCAAATTTGGAGCCCCTATAACCTAAGGCCGACCTGTACTGACTCCCCAAAGATGGTACCCCTAGGACATCTAATTTTTACATTGGTGCCTATGTGAAAACTGGCCATGTTTGGGACCCGATAGCTCCCCCGTTTTAGGTCCAAACTGCCCCAAACTTGGCATGCATACTCACAAGACCCTGGGCTACGTGGGGCTGAAGAAAGTGAATCATCCCCATGTATGGTTCGGGAAATATGACCGTTTAAAGTTGAGCTCCAATTGAACCAACTTTGGAACTTTGAACTCCCATTACTGGGGAACCTTCCATACTGGTGCACCATCGAGCTGCGAGTGGACCCCCACCTCGGCACCCCCTCCCCCTGAGGGGGGAGGGGGTGCCGAGGTGAGGGGGCATGCCAGATAGATCTCTGGTCAGCTTGAAGCAAAATGTGATCAAAGTGACTGACTTTGAGCTCCTGTTTCTGGAGAACCACGTGGTGAAAACCAGCCCAAACTTTGCACACTTGTAGGGGAGACTCTTTAGCACCTATGGTGCAAATTTGGAGCCCCTATAACCTAAGGCCGACCTGTACTGACTCCCCAAAGATGGTACCCCTAGGACATCTAATTTTTACATTGGTGCCTATGTGAAAACTGGCCATGTTTGGGACCCAAAAGCTCCCCCGTTTTAGGTCCAAACTGCCCCAAACTTGGCATGCATACTCACAAGACCCTGGGCTACGTGGGGCTGAAGAAAGTGAATCCTCCCCATGTATGGTTCGGGAAATATGACCGTTTAAAGTTGAGCTCCAATTGAACCAACTTTGGAACTTTGAACTCCCATTACTGGGGAACCTTCCATACTGGTGCACCATCGAGCTGCGAGTGGACCCCCACCTCGGCGGGGAGGGGGTGCCGAGGTGAGGGGGCATGCCAGATAGATCTCTGGTCAGCTTGAAGCAAAATGTGATCAAAGTGACTGACTTTGAGCTCCTGTTTCTGGAGAACCACGTGGTGAAAACCAGCCCAAACTTTGCACACTTGTAGGGGAGACTCTTTAGCACCTATGGTGCAAATTTGGAGCCCCTATAACCTAAGGCCGACCTGTACTGACTCCCCAAAGATGGTACCCCTAGGACATCTAATTTTTACATTGGTGCCTATGTGAAAACTGGCCATGTTTGGGACCCGATAGCTCCCCCGTTTTAGGTCCAAACTGCCCCAAACTTGGCATGCATACTCACAAGACCCTGGGCTACGTGGGGCTGAAGAAAGTGAATCATCCCCATGTATGGTTCGGGAAATATGACCGTTTAAAGTTGAGCTCCAATTGAACCAACTTTGGAACTTTGAACTCCCATTACTGGGGAACCTTCCATACTGGTGCACCATCGAGCTGCGAGTGGACCCCCACCTCGGCACCCCCTCCCCCTGAGGGGGGAGGGGGTGCCGAGGTGAGGGGGCATGCCAGATAGATCTCTGGTCAGCTTGAAGCAAAATGTGATCAAAGTGACTGACTTTGAGCTCCTGTTTCTGGAGAACCACGTGGTGAAAACCAGCCCAAACTTTGCACACTTGTAGGGGAGACTCTTTAGCACCTATGGTGCAAATTTGGAGCCCCTATAACCTAAGGCCGACCTGTACTGACTCCCCAAAGATGGTACCCCTAGGACATCTAATTTTTACATTGGTGCCTATGTGAAAACTGGCCATGTTTGGGACCCGATAGCTCCCCCGTTTTAGGTCCAAACTGCCCCAAACTTGGCATGCATACTCACAAGACCCTGGGCTACGTGGGGCTGAAGAAAGTGAATCATCCCCATGTATGGTTCGGGAAATATGACCGTTTAAAGTTGAGCTCCAATTGAACCAACTTTGGAACTTTGAACTCCCATTACTGGGGAACCTTCCATACTGGTGCACCATCGAGCTGCGAGTGGACCCCCACCTCGGCACCCCCTCCCCCTGAGGGGGGAGGGGGTGCCGAGGTGAGGGGGCATGCCAGATAGATCTCTGGTCAGCTTGAAGCAAAATGTGATCAAAGTGACTGACTTTGAGCTCCTGTTTCTGGAGAACCACGTGGTGAAAACCAGCCCAAACTTTGCACACTTGTAGGGGAGACTCTTTAGCACCTATGGTGCAAATTTGGAGCCCCTATAACCTAAGGCCGACCTGTACTGACTCCCCAAAGATGGTAGCCCTAGGACATCTAATTTTTACATTGGTGCCTATGTGAAAACTGGCCATGTTTGGGACCCGATAGCTCCCCCGTTTTAGGTCCAAACTGCCCCAAACTTGGCATGCATACTCACAAGACCCTGGGCTACGTGGGGCTGAAGAAAGTGAATCATCCCCATGTATGGTTCGGGAAATATGACCGTTTAAAGTTGAGCTCCAATTGAACCAACTTTGGAACTTTGAACTCCCATTACTGGGGAACCTTCCATACTGGTGCACCATCGAGCTGCGAGTGGACCCCCACCTCGGCACCCCCTCCCCCTGAGGGGGGAGGGGGTGCCGAGGTGAGGGGGCATGCCAGATAGATCTCTGGTCAGCTTGAAGCAAAATGTGATCAAAGTGACTGACTTTGAGCTCCTGTTTCTGGAGAACCACGTGGTGAAAACCAGCCCAAACTTTGCACACTTGTAGGGGAGACTCTTTAGCACCTATGGTGCAAATTTGGAGCCCCTATAACCTAAGGCCGACCTGTACTGACTCCCCAAAGATGGTAGCCCTAGGACATCTAATTTTTACATTGGTGCCTATGTGAAAACTGGCCATGTTTGGGACCCGATAGCTCCCCCGTTTTAGGTCCAAACTGCCCCAAACTTGGCATGCATACTCACAAGACCCTGGGCTACGTGGGGCTGAAGAAAGTGAATCATCCCCATGTATGGTTCGGGAAATATGACCGTTTAAAGTTGAGCTCCAATTGAACCAACTTTGGAACTTTGAACTCCCATTACTGGGGAACCTTCCATACTGGTGCACCATCGAGCTGCGAGTGGACCCCCACCTCGGCGGGGAGGGGGTGCCGAGGTGAGGGGGCATGCCAGATAGATCTCTGGTCAGCTTGAAGCAAAATGTGATCAAAGTGACTGACTTTGAGCTCCTGTTTCTGGAGAACCACGTGGTGAAAACCAGCCCAAACTTTGCACACTTGTAGGGGAGACTCTTTAGCACCTATGGTGCAAATTTGGAGCCCCTATAACCTAAGGCCGACCTGTACTGACTCCCCAAAGATGGTACCCCTAGGACATCTAATTTTTACATTGGTGCCTATGTGAAAACTGGCCATGTTTGGGACCCGATAGCTCCCCCGTTTTAGGTCCAAACTGCCCCAAACTTGGCATGCATACTCACAAGACCCTGGGCTACGTGGGGCTGAAGAAAGTGAATCATCCCCATGTATGGTTCGGGAAATATGACCGTTTAAAGTTGAGCTCCAATTGAACCAACTTTGGAACTTTGAACTCCCATTACTGGGGAACCTTCCATACTGGTGCACCATCGAGCTGCGAGTGGACCCCCACCTCGGCACCCCCTCCCCCTGAGGGGGGAGGGGGTGCCGAGGTGAGGGGGCATGCCAGATAGATCTCTGGTCAGCTTGAAGCAAAATGTGATCAAAGTGACTGACTTTGAGCTCCTGTTTCTGGAGAACCACGTGGTGAAAACCAGCCCAAACTTTG
The DNA here is from genome assembly GCF_037356315.1 of Lithobates pipiens. Lineage (NCBI taxonomy): Eukaryota > Metazoa > Chordata > Amphibia > Anura > Ranidae > Lithobates > Lithobates pipiens. Next base: position 952,752 of record NW_027507914.1, read on the forward strand.
CACACTTGTAGGGGAGACTCTTTAGCACCTATGGTGCAAATTTGGAGCCCCTATAACCTAAGGCCGACCTGTACTGACTCCCCAAAGATGGTACCCCTAGGACATCTAATTTTTACATTGGTGCCTATGTGAAAACTGGCCATGTTTGGGACCCGATAGCTCCCCCGTTTTAGGTCCAAACTGCCCCAAACTTGGCATGCATACTCACAAGACCCTGGGCTACGTGGGGCTGAAGAAAGTGAATCATCCCCATGTATGGTTCGGGAAATATGACCGTTTAAAGTTGAGCTCCAATTGAACCAACTTTGGAACTTTGAACTCCCATTACTGGGGAACCTTCCATACTGGTGCACCATCGAGCTGCGAGTGGACCCCCACCTCGGCACCCCCTCCCCCTGAGGGGGGAGGGGGTGCCGAGGTGAGGGGGCATGCCAGATAGATCTCTGGTCAGCTTGAAGCAAAATGTGATCAAAGTGACTGACTTTGAGCTCCTGTTTCTGGAGAACCACGTGGTGAAAACCAGCCCAAACTTTGCACACTTGTAGGGGAGACTCTTTAGCACCTATGGTGCAAATTTGGAGCCCCTATAACCTAAGGCCGACCTGTACTGACTCCCCAAAGATGGTACCCCTAGGACATCTAATTTTTACATTGGTGCCTATGTGAAAACTGGCCATGTTTGGGACCCGATAGCTCCCCCGTTTTAGGTCCAAACTGCCCCAAACTTGGCATGCATACTCACAAGACCCTGGGCTACGTGGGGCTGAAGAAAGTGAATCATCCCCATGTATGGTTCGGGAAATATGACCGTTTAAAGTTGAGCTCCAATTGAACCAACTTTGGAACTTTGAACTCCCATTACTGGGGAACCTTCCATACTGGTGCACCATCGAGCTGCGAGTGGACCCCCACCTCGGCACCCCCTCCCCCTGAGGGGGGAGGGGGTGCCGAGGTGAGGGGGCATGCCAGATAGATCTCTGGTCAGCTTGAAGCAAAATGTGATCAAAGTGACTGACTTTGAGCTCCTGTTTCTGGAGAACCACGTGGTGAAAACCAGCCCAAACTTTGCACACTTGTAGGGGAGACTCTTTAGCACCTATGGTGCAAATTTGGAGCCCCTATAACCTAAGGCCGACCTGTACTGACTCCCCAAAGATGGTAGCCCTAGGACATCTAATTTTTACATTGGTGCCTATGTGAAAACTGGCCATGTTTGGGACCCGATAGCTCCCCCGTTTTAGGTCCAAACTGCCCCAAACTTGGCATGCATACTCACAAGACCCTGGGCTACGTGGGGCTGAAGAAAGTGAATCATCCCCATGTATGGTTCGGGAAATATGACCGTTTAAAGTTGAGCTCCAATTGAACCAACTTTGGAACTTTGAACTCCCATTACTGGGGAACCTTCCATACTGGTGCACCATCGAGCTGCGAGTGGACCCCCACCTCGGCACCCCCTCCCCCTGAGGGGGGAGGGGGTGCCGAGGTGAGGGGGCATGCCAGATAGATCTCTGGTCAGCTTGAAGCAAAATGTGATCAAAGTGACTGACTTTGAGCTCCTGTTTCTGGAGAACCACGTGGTGAAAACCAGCCCAAACTTTGCACACTTGTAGGGGAGACTCTTTAGCACCTATGGTGCAAATTTGGAGCCCCTATAACCTAAGGCCGACCTGTACTGACTCCCCAAAGATGGTACCCCTAGGACATCTAATTTTTACATTGGTGCCTATGTGAAAACTGGCCATGTTTGGGACCCGATAGCTCCCCCGTTTTAGGTCCAAACTGCCCCAAACTTGGCATGCATACTCACAAGACCCTGGGCTACGTGGGGCTGAAGAAAGTGAATCATCCCCATGTATGGTTCGGGAAATATGACCGTTTAAAGTTGAGCTCCAATTGAACCAACTTTGGAACTTTGAACTCCCATTACTGGGGAACCTTCCATACTGGTGCACCATCGAGCTGTGAGTGGACCCCCACCTCGGCACCCCCTCCCCCTGAGGGGGGAGGGGGTGCCGAGGTGAGGGGGCATGCCAGATAGATCTCTGGTCAGCTTGAAGCAAAATGTGATCAAAGTGACTGACTTTGAGCTCCTGTTTCTGGAGAACCACGTGGTGAAAACCAGCCCAAACTTTGCACACTTGTAGGGGAGACTCTTTAGCACCTATGGTGCAAATTTGGAGCCCCTATAACCTAAGGCCGACCTGTACTGACTCCCCAAAGATGGTAGCCCTAGGACATCTAATTTTTACATTGGTGCCTATGTGAAAACTGGCCATGTTTGGGACCCGATAGCTCCCCCGTTTTAGGTCCAAACTGCCCCAAACTTGGCATGCATACTCACAAGACCCTGGGCTACGTGGGGCTGAAGAAAGTGAATCATCCCCATGTATGGTTCGGGAAATATGACCGTTTAAAGTTGAGCTCCAATTGAACCAACTTTGGAACTTTGAACTCCCATTACTGGGGAACCTTCCATACTGGTGCACCATCGAGCTGTGAGTGGACCCCCACCTCGGCACCCCCTCCCCCTGAGGGGGGAGGGGGTGCCGAGGTGAGGGGGCATGCCAGATAGATCTCTGGTCAGCTTGAAGCAAAATGTGATCAAAGTGACTGACTTTGAGCTCCTGTTTCTGGAGAACCACGTGGTGAAAACCAGCCCAAACTTTGCACACTTGTAGGGGAGACTCTTTAGCACCTATGGTGCAAATTTGGAGCCCCTATAACCTAAGGCCGACCTGTACTGACTCCCCAAAGATGGTACCCCTAGGACATCTAATTTTTACATTGGTGCCTATGTGAAAACTGGCCATGTTTGGGACCCGATAGCTCCCCCGTTTTAGGTCCAAACTGCCCCAAACTTGGCATGCATACTCACAAGACCCTGGGCTACGTGGGGCTGAAGAAAGTGAATCATCCCCATGTATGGTTCGGGAAATATGACCGTTTAAAGTTGAGCTCCAATTGAACCAACTTTGGAATTTTGAACTCCCATTACTGGGGAACCTTCCATACTGGTGCACCATCGAGCTGCGAGTGGACCCCCACCTCGGCACCCCCTCCCCCTGAGGGGGGAGGGGGTGCCGAGGTGAGGGGGCATGCCAGATAGATCTCTGGTCAGCTTGAAGCAAAATGTGATCAAAGTGACTGACTTTGAGCTCCTGTTTCTGGAGAACCACGTGGTGAAAACCAGCCCAAACTTTGCACACTTGTAGGGGAGACTCTTTAGCACCTATGGTGCAAATTTGGAGCCCCTATAACCTAAGGCCGACCTGTACTGACTCCCCAAAGATGGTAGCCCTAGGACATCTAATTTTTACATTGGTGCCTATGTGAAAACTGGCCATGTTTGGGACCCGATAGCTCCCCCGTTTTAGGTCCAAACTGCCCCAAACTTGGCATGCATACTCACAAGACCCTGGGCTACGTGGGGCTGAAGAAAGTGAATCATCCCCATGTATGGTTCGGGAAATATGACCGTTTAAAGTTGAGCTCCAATTGAACCAACTTTGGAACTTTGAACTCCCATTACTGGGGAACCTTCCATACTGGTGCACCATCGAGCTGCGAGTGGACCCCCACCTCGGCACCCCCTCCCCCTGAGGGGGGAGGGGGTGCCGAGGTGAGGGGGCATGCCAGATAGATCTCTGGTCAGCTTGAAGCAAAATGTGATCAAAGTGACTGACTTTGAGCTCCTGTTTCTGGAGAACCACGTGGTGAAAACCAGCCCAAACTTTGCACACTTGTAGGGGAGACTCTTTAGCACCTATGGTGCAAATTTGGAGCCCCTATAACCTAAGGCCGACCTGTACTGACTCCCCAAAGATGGTACCCCTAGGACATCTAATTTTTACATTGGTGCCTATGTGAAAACTGGCCATGTTTGGGACCCGATAGCTCCCCCGTTTTAGGTCCAAACTGCCCCAAACTTGGCATGCATACTCACAAGACCCTGGGCTACGTGGGGCTGAAGAAAGTGAATCATCCCCATGTATGGTTCGGGAAATATGACCGTTTAAAGTTGAGCTCCAATTGAACCAACTTTGGAACTTTGAACTCCCATTACTGGGGAACCTTCCATACTGGTGCACCATCGAGCTGCGAGTGGACCCCCACCTCGGCACCCCCTCCCCCTGAGGGGGGAAGGGGTGCCGAGGTGAGGGGGCATGCCAGATAGATCTCTGGTCAGCTTGAAGCAAAATGTGATCAAAGTGACTGACTTTGAGCTCCTGTTTCTGGAGAACCACGTGGTGAAAACCAGCCCAAACTTTGCACACTTGTAGGGGAGACTCTTTAGCACCTATGGTGCAAATTTGGAGCCCCTATAACCTAAGGCCGACCTGTACTGACTCCCCAAAGATGGTACCCCTAGGACATCTAATTTTTACATTGGTGCCTATGTGAAAACTGGCCATGTTTGGGACCCGATAGCTCCCCCGTTTTAGGTCCAAACTGCCCCAAACTTGGCATGCATACTCACAAGACCCTGGGCTACGTGGGGCTGAAGAAAGTGAATCATCCCCATGTATGGTTCGGGAAATATGACCGTTTAAAGTTGAGCTCCAATTGAACCAACTTTGGAACTTTGAACTCCCATTACTAGGGAACCTTCCATACTGGTGCACCATCGAGCTGCGAGTGGACCCCCACCTCGGCACCCCCTCCCCCTGAGGGGGGAGGGGGTGCCGAGGTGAGGGGGCATGCCAGATAGATCTCTGGTCAGCTTAAAGCAAAATGTGATCAAAGTGACTGACTTTGAGCTCCTGTTTCTGGAGAACCACGTGGTGAAAACCAGCCCAAACTTTGCACACTTGTAGGGGAGACTCTTTAGCACCTATGGTGCAAATTTGGAGCCCCTATAACCTAAGGCCGACCTGTACTGACTCCCCAAAGATGGTACCCCTAGGACATCTAATTTTTACATTGGTGCCTATGTGAAAACTGGCCATGTTTGGGACCCGATAGCTCCCCCGTTTTAGGTCCAAACTGCCCCAAACTTGGCATGCATACTCACAAGACCCTGGGCTACGTGGGGCTGAAGAAAGTGAATCATCCCCATGTATGGTTCGGGAAATATGACCGTTTAAAGTTGAGCTCCAATTGAACCAACTTTGGAACTTTGAACTCCCATTACTGGGGAACCTTCCATACTGGTGCACCATCGAGCTGCGAGTGGACCCCCACCTCGGCACCCCCTCCCCCTGAGGGGGGAGGGGGTGCCGAGGTGAGGGGGCATGCCAGATAGATCTCTGGTCAGCTTGAAGCAAAATGTGATCAAAGTGACTGACTTTGAGCTCCTGTTTCTGGAGAACCACGTGGTGAAAACCAGCCCAAACTTTGCACACTTGTAGGGGAGACTCTTTAGCACCTATGGTGCAAATTTGGAGCCCCTATAACCTAAGGCCGACCTGTACTGACTCCCCAAAGATGGTAGCCCTAGGACATCTAATTTTTACATTGGTGCCTATGTGAAAACTGGCCATGTTTGGGACCCGATAGCTCCCCCGTTTTAGGTCCAAACTGCCCCAAACTTGGCATGCATACTCACAAGACCCTGGGCTACGTGGGGCTGAAGAAAGTGAATCATCCCCATGTATGGTTCGGGAAATATGACCGTTTAAAGTTGAGCTCCAATTGAACCAACTTTGGAACTTTGAACTCCCATTACTGGGGAACCTTCCATACTGGTGCACCATCGAGCTGCGAGTGGACCCCCACCTCGGCACCCCCTCCCCCTGAGGGGGGAGGGGGTGCCGAGGTGAGGGGGCATGCCAGATAGATCTCTGGTCAGCTTGAAGCAAAATGTGATCAAAGTGACTGACTTTGAGCTCCTGTTTCTGGAGAACCACGTGGTGAAAACCAGCCCAAACTTTGCACACTTGTAGGGGAGACTCTTTAGCACCTATGGTGCAAATTTGGAGCCCCTATAACCTAAGGCCGACCTGTACTGACTCCCCAAAGATGGTACCCCTAGGACATCTAATTTTTACATTGGTGCCTATGTGAAAACTGGCCATGTTTGGGACCCGATAGCTCCCCCGTTTTAGGTCCAAACTGCCCCAAACTTGGCATGCATACTCACAAGACCCTGAGCTACGTGGGGCTGAAGAAAGTGAATCATCCCCATGTATGGTTCGGGAAATATGACCGTTTAAAGTTGAGCTCCAATTGAACCAACTTTGGAACTTTGAACTCCCATTACTGGGGAACCTTCCATACTGGTGCACCATCGAGCTGCGAGTGGACCCCCACCTCGGCACCCCCTCCCCCTGAGGGGGGAAGGGGTGCCGAGGTGAGGGGGCATGCCAGATAGATCTCTGGTCAGCTTGAAGCAAAATGTGATCAAAGTGACTGACTTTGAGCTCCTGTTTCTGGAGAACCACGTGGTGAAAACCAGCCCAAACTTTGCACACTTGTAGGGGAGACTCTTTAGCACCTATGGTGCAAATTTGGAGCCCCTATAACCTAAGGCCGACCTGTACTGACTCCCCAAAGATGGTACCCCTAGGACATCTAATTTTTACATTGGTGCCTATGTGAAAACTGGCCATGTTTGGGACCCGATAGCTCCCCCGTTTTAGGTCCAAACTGCCCCAAACTTGGCATGCATACTCACAAGACCCTGGGCTACGTGGGGCTGAAGAAAGTGAATCATCCCCATGTATGGTTCGGGAAATATGACCGTTTAAAGTTGAGCTCCAATTGAACCAACTTTGGAACTTTGAACTCCCATTACTAGGGAACCTTCCATACTGGTGCACCATCGAGCTGCGAGTGGACCCCCACCTCGGCACCCCCTCCCCCTGAGGGGGGAGGGGGTGCCGAGGTGAGGGGGCATGCCAGATAGATCTCTGGTCAGCTTAAAGCAAAATGTGATCAAAGTGACTGACTTTGAGCTCCTGTTTCTGGAGAACCACGTGGTGAAAACCAGCCCAAACTTTGCACACTTGTAGGGGAGACTCTTTAGCACCTATGGTGCAAATTTGGAGCCCCTATAACCTAAGGCCGACCTGTACTGACTCCCCAAAGATGGTACCCCTAGGACATCTAATTTTTACATTGGTGCCTATGTGAAAACTGGCCATGTTTGGGACCCGATAGCTCCCCCGTTTTAGGTCCAAACTGCCCCAAACTTGGCATGCATACTCACAAGACCCTGGGCTATGTGGGGCTGAAGAAAGTGAATCATCCCCATGTATGGTTCGGGAAATATGACCGTTTAAAGTTGAGCTCCAATTTAAACCAACTTTGGAACTTTGAACTCCCATTACTGGGGAACCTTCCATACTGGTGCACCATCGAGCTGCGAGTGGACCCCCACCTCGGCACCCCCTCCCCCTGAGGGGGGAAGGGGTGCCGAGGTGAGGGGGCATGCCAGATAGATCTCTGGTCAGCTTGAAGCAAAATGTGATCAAAGTGACTGACTTTGAGCTCCTGTTTCTGGAGAACCACGTGGTGAAAACCAGCCCAAACTTTGCACACTTGTAGGGGAGACTCTTTAGCACCTATGGTGCAAATTTGGAGCCCCTATAACCTAAGGCCGACCTGTACTGACTCCCCAAAGATGGTACCCCTAGGACATCTAATTTTTACATTGGTGCCTATGTGAAAACTGGCCATGTTTGGGACCCGATAGCTCCCCCGTTTTAGGTCCAAACTGCCCCAAACTTGGCATGCATACTCACAAGACCCTGGGCTACGTGGGGCTGAAGAAAGTGAATCATCCCCATGTATGGTTCGGGAAATATGACCGTTTAAAGTTGAGCTCCAATTGAACCAACTTTGGAACTTTGAACTCCCATTACTGGGGAACCTTCCATACTGGTGCACCATCGAGCTGTGAGTGGACCCCCACCTCGGCACCCCCTCCCCCTGAGGGGGGAGGGGGTGCCGAGGTGAGGGGGCATGCCAGATAGATCTCTGGTCAGCTTGAAGCAAAATGTGATCAAAGTGACTGACTTTGAGCTCCTGTTTCTGGAGAACCACGTGGTGAAAACCAGCCCAAACTTTGCACACTTGTAGGGGAGACTCTTTAGCACCTATGGTGCAAATTTGGAGCCCCTATAACCTAAGGCCGACCTGTACTGACTTCCCAAAGATGGTACCCCTAGGACATCTAATTTTTACATTGGTGCCTATGTGAAAACTGGCCATGTTTGGGACCCGATAGCTCCCCCGTTTTAGGTCCAAACTGCCCCCAAACTTGGCATGCATACTCACAAGACCCTGGGCTACGTGGGGCTGAAGAAAGTGAATCATCCCCATGTATGGTTCGGGAAATATGACCGTTTAAAGTTGAGCTCCAATTGAACCAACTTTGGAACTTTGAACTCCCATTACTGGGGAACCTTCCATACTGGTGCACCATCGAGCTGCGAGTGGACCCCCACCTCGGCACCCCCTCCCCCTGAGGGGGGAAGGGGTGCCGAGGTGAGGGGGCATGCCAGATAGATCTCTGGTCAGCTTGAAGCAAAAATGTGATCAAAGTGACTGACTTTGAGCTCCTGTTTCTGGAGAACCACGTGGTGAAAACCAGCCCAAACTTTGCACACTTGTAGGGGAGACTCTTAGCACCTATGGTGCAAATTTGGAGCCCCTATAACCTAAGGCCGACCTGTACTGACTCCCCAAAGATGGTACCCCTAGGACATCTAATTTTTACATTGGTGCCTATGTGAAAACTGGCCATGTTTGGGACCCGATAGCTCCCCCGTTTTAGGTCCAAACTGCCCCAAACTTGGCATGCATACTCACAAGACCCTGGGCTACGTGGGGCTGAAGAAAGTGAATCATCCCCATGTATGGTTCGGGAAATATGACCGTTTAAAGTTGAGCTCCAATTGAACCAACTTTGGAACTTTGAACTCCCATTACTGGGGAACCTTCCATACTGGTGCACCATCGAGCTGTGAGTGGACCCCCACCTCGGCACCCCCTCCCCCTGAGGGGGGAGGGGGTGCCGAGGTGAGGGGGCATGCCAGATAGATCTCTGGTCAGCTTGAAGCAAAATGTGATCAAAGTGACTGACTTTGAGCTCCTGTTTCTGGAGAACCACGTGGTGAAAACCAGCCCAAACTTTGCACACTTGTAGGGGAGACTCTTTAGCACCTATGGTGCAAATTTGGAGCCCCTATAACCTAAGGCCGACCTGTACTGACTTCCCAAAGATGGTACCCCTAGGACATCTAATTTTTACATTGGTGCCTATGTGAAAACTGGCCATGTTTGGGACCCGATAGCTCCCCCGTTTTAGGTCCAAACTGCCCCAAACTTGGCATGCATACTCACAAGACCCTGGGCTACGTGGGGCTGAAGAAAGTGAATCATCCCCATGTATGGTTCGGGAAATATGACCGTTTAAAGTTGAGCTCCAATTGAACCAACTTTGGAACTTTGAACTCCCATTACTGGGGAACCTTCCATACTGGTGCACCATCGAGCTGCGAGTGGACCCCCACCTCGGCACCCCCTCCCCCTGAGGGGGGAAGGGTGCCGAGGTGAGGGGGCATGCCAGATAGATCTCTGGTCAGCTTGAAGCAAAATGTGATCAAAGTGACTGACTTTGAGCTCCTGTTTCTGGAGAACCACGTGGTGAAAACCAGCCCAAACTTTGCACACTTGTAGGGGAGACTCTTTAGCACCTATGGTGCAAATTTGGAGCCCCTATAACCTAAGGCCGACCTGTACTGACTCCCCAAAGATGGTACCCCTAGGACATCTAATTTTTACATTGGTGCCTATGTGAAAACTGGCCATGTTTGGGACCCGATAGCTCCCCCGTTTTAGGTCCAAACTGCCCCAAACTTGGCATGCATACTCACAAGACCCTGGGCTACGTGGGGCTGAAGAAAGTGAATCATCCCCATGTATGGTTCGGGAAATATGACCGTTTAAAGTTGAGCTCCAATTGAACCAACTTTGGAACTTTGAACTCCCATTACTGGGGAACCTTCCATACTGGTGCACCATCGAGCTGCGAGTGGACCCCCACCTCGGCACCCCCTCCCCCTGAGGGGGGAAGGGGTGCCGAGGTGAGGGGGCATGCCAGATAGATCTCTGGTCAGCTTGAAGCAAAATGTGATCAAAGTGACTGACTTTGAGCTCCTGTTTCTGGAGAACCACGTGGTGAAAACCAGCCCAAACTTTGCACACTTGTAGGGGAGACTCTTTAGCACCTATGGTGCAAATTTGGAGCCCCTATAACCTAAGGCCGACCTGTACTGACTCCCCAAAGATGGTACCCCTAGGACATCTAATTTTTACATTGGTGCCTATGTGAAAACTGGCCATGTTTGGGACCCGATAGCTCCCCCGTTTTAGGTCCAAACTGCCCCAAACTTGGCATGCATACTCACAAGACCCTGGGCTACGTGGGGCTGAAGAAAATGAATCATCCCCATGTATGGTTCGGGAAATATGACCGTTTAAAGTTGAGCTCCAATTGAACCAACTTTGGAACTTTGAACTCCCATTACTGGGGAACCTTCCATACTGGTGCACCATCGAGCTGCGAGTGGACCCCCACCTCGGCACCCCCTCCCCCTGAGGGGGGAGGGGGTGCCGAGGTGAGGGGGCATGCCAGATAGATCTCTGGTCAGCTTAAAGCAAAATGTGATCAAAGTGACTGACTTTGAGCTCCTGTTTCTGGAGAACCACGTGGTGAAAACCAGCCCAAACTTTGCACACTTGTAGGGGAGACTCTTTAGCACCTATGGTGCAAATTTGGAGCCCCTATAACCTAAGGCCGACCTGTACTGACTCCCCAAAGATGGTACCCCTAGGACATCTAATTTTTACATTGGTGCCTATGTGAAAACTGGCCATGTTTGGGACCCGATAGCTCCCCCGTTTTAGGTCCAAACTGCCCCAAACTTGGCATGCATACTCACAAGACCCTGGGCTACGTGGGGCTGAAGAAAGTGAATCATCCCCATGTATGGTTCGGGAAATATGACCGTTTAAAGTTGAGCTCCAATTGAACCAACTTTGGAACTTTGAACTCCCATTACTGGGGAACCTTCCATACTGGTGCACCATCGAGCTGCGAGTGGACCCCCACCTCGGCACCCCCTCCCCCTGAGGGGGGAAGGGGTGCCGAGGTGAGGGGGCATGCCAGATAGATCTCTGGTCAGCTTGAAGCAAAATGTGATCAAAGTGACTGACTTTGAGCTCCTGTTTCTGGAGAACCACGTGGTGAAAACCAGCCCAAACTTTGCACACTTGTAGGGGAGACTCTTTAGCACCTATGGTGCAAATTTGGAGCCCCTATAACCTAAGGCCGACCTGTACTGACTCCCCAAAGATGGTACCCCTAGGACATCTAATTTTTTACATTGGTGCCTATGTGAAAACTGGCCATGTTTGGGACCCGATAGCTCCCCCGTTTTAGGTCCAAACTGCCCCAAACTTGGCATGCATACTCACAAGACCCTGGGCTACGTGGGGCTGAAGAAAGTGAATCATCCCCATGTATGGTTCGGGAAATATGACCGTTTAAAGTTGAGCTCCAATTGAACCAACTTTGGAACTTTGAACTCCCATTACTGGGGAACCTTCCATACTGGTGCACCATCGAGCTGCGAGTGGACCCCCACCTCGGCACCCCCTCCCCCTGAGGGGGGAGGGGGTGCCGAGGTGAGGGGCATGCCAGATAGATCTCTGGTCAGCTTAAAGCAAAATGTGATCAAAGTGACTGACTTTGAGCTCCTGTTTCTGGAGAACCACGTGGTGAAAACCAGCCCAAACTTTGCACACTTGTAGGGGAGACTCTTTAGCACCTATGGTGCAAATTTGGAGCCCCTATAACCTAAGGCCGACCTGTACTGACTCCCCAAAGATGGTACCCCTAGGACATCTAATTTTTACATTGGTGCCTATGTGAAAACTGGCCATGTTTGGGACCCGATAGCTCCCCCGTTTTAGGTCCAAACTGCCCCAAACTTGGCATGCATACTCACAAGACCCTGGGCTACGTGGGGCTGAAGAAAGTGAATCATCCCCATGTATGGTTCGGGAAATATGACCGTTTAAAGTTGAGCTCCAATTGAACCAACTTTGGAACTTTGAACTCCCATTACTGGGGAACCTTCCATACTGGTGCACCATCGAGCTGCGAGTGGACCCCCACCTCGGCACCCCCTCCCCTGAGGGGGGAAGGGGTGCCGAGGTGAGGGGGCATGCCAGATAGATCTCTGGTCAGCTTGAAGCAAAATGTGATCAAAGTGACTGACTTTGAGCTCCTGTTTCTGGAGAACCACGTGGTGAAAACCAGCCCAAACTTTGCACACTTGTAGGGGAGACTCTTTAGCACCTATGGTGCAAATTTGGAGCCCCTATAACCTAAGGCCGACCTGTACTGACTCCCCAAAGATGGTACCCCTAGGACATCTAATTTTTACATTGGTGCCTATGTGAAAACTGGCCATGTTTGGGACCCGATAGCTCCCCCGTTTTAGGTCCAAACTGCCCCAAACTTGGCATGCATACTCACAAGACCCTGGGCTACGTGGGGCTGAAGAAAGTGAATCATCCCCATGTATGGTTCGGGAAATATGACCGTTTAAAGTTGAGCTCCAATTGAACCAACTTTGGAACTTTGAACTCCCATTACTGGGGAACCTTCCATACTGGTGCACCATCGAGCTGTGAGTGGACCCCCACCTCGGCACCCCCTCCCCCTGAGGGGGGAGGGGGTGCCGAGGTGAGGGGGCATGCCAGATAGATCTCTGGTCAGCTTGAAGCAAAATGTGATCAAAGTGACTGACTTTGAGCTCCTGTTTCTGGAGAACCACGTGGTGAAAACCAGCCCAAACTTTGCACACTTGTAGGGGAGACTCTTTAGCACCTATGGTGCAAATTTGGAGCCCCTATAACCTAAGGCCGACCTGTACTGACTTCCCAAAGATGGTACCCCTAGGACATCTAATTTTTACATTGGTGCCTATGTGAAAACTGGCCATGTTTGGGACCCGATAGCTCCCCCGTTTTAGGTCCAAACTGCCCCAAACTTGGCATGCATACTCACAAGACCCTGGGCTACGTGGGGCTGAAGAAAGTGAATCATCCCCATGTATGGTTCGGGAAATATGACCGTTTAAAGTTGAGCTCCAATTGAACCAACTTTGGAACTTTGAACTCCCATTACTGGGGAACCTTCCATACTGGTGCACCATCGAGCTGCGAGTGGACCCCCACCTCGGCACCCCCTCCCCCCTGAGGGGGGAAGGGGTGCCGAGGTGAGGGGGCATGCCAGATAGATCTCTGGTCAGCTTGAAGCAAAATGTGATCAAAGTGACTGACTTTGAGCTCCTGTTTCTGGAGAACCACGTGGTGAAAACCAGCCCAAACTTTGCACACTTGTAGGGAGACTCTTTAGCACCTATGGTGCAAATTTGGAGCCCCTATAACCTAAGGCCGACCTGTACTGACTCCCCAAAGATGGTACCCCTAGGACATCTAATTTTTACATTGGTGCCTATGTGAAAACTGGCCATGTTTGGGACCCGATAGCTCCCCCGTTTTAGGTCCAAACTGCCCCAAACTTGGCATGCATACTCACAAGACCCTGGGCTACGTGGGGCTGAAGAAAGTGAATCATCCCCATGTATGGTTCGGGAAATATGACCGTTTAAAGTTGAGCTCCAATTGAACCAACTTTGGAACTTTGAACTCCCATTACTGGGGAACCTTCCATACTGGTGCACCATCGAGCTGCGAGTGGACCCCCACCTCGGCACCCCCTCCCCCTGAGGGGGGAGGGGGTGCCGAGGTGAGGGGGCATGCCAGATAGATCTCTGGTCAGCTTGAAGCAAAATGTGATCAAAGTGACTGACTTTGAGCTCCTGTTTCTGGAGAACCACGTGGTGAAAACCAGCCCAAACTTTGCACACTTGTAGGGGAGACTCTTTAGCACCTATGGTGCAAATTTGGAGCCCCTATAACCTAAGGCCGACCTGTACTGACTCCCCAAAGATGGTAGCCCTAGGACATCTAATTTTTACATTGGTGCCTATGTGAAAACTGGCCATGTTTGGGACCCGATAGCTCCCCCGTTTTAGGTCCAAACTGCCCCAAACTTGGCATGCATACTCACAAGACCCTGGGCTACGTGGGGCTGAAGAAAGTGAATCATCCCCATGTATGGTTCGGGAAATATGACCGTTTAAAGTTGAGCTCCAATTGAACCAACTTTGGAACTTTGAACTCCCATTACTGGGGAACCTTCCATACTGGTGCACCATCGAGCTGCGAGTGGACCCCCACCTCGGCACCCCCTCCCCCTGAGGGGGGAGGGGGTGCCGAGGTGAGGGGGCATGCCAGATAGATCTCTGGTCAGCTTGAAGCAAAATGTGATCAAAGTGACTGACTTTGAGCTCCTGTTTCTGGAGAACCACGTGGTGAAAACCAGCCCAAACTTTGCACACTTGTAGGGGAGACTCTTTAGCACCTATGGTGCAAATTTGGAGCCCCTATAACCTAAGGCCGACCTGTACTGACTCCCCAAAGATGGTAGCCCTAGGACATCTAATTTTTACATTGGTGCCTATGTGAAAACTGGCCATGTTTGGGACCCGATAGCTCCCCCGTTTTAGGTCCAAACTGCCCCAAACTTGGCATGCATACTCACAAGACCCTGGGCTACGTGGGGCTGAAGAAAGTGAATCATCCCCATGTATGGTTCGGGAAATATGACCGTTTAAAGTTGAGCTCCAATTGAACCAACTTTGGAACTTTGAACTCCCATTACTGGGGAACCTTCCATACTGGTGCACCATCGAGCTGCGAGTGGACCCCCACCTCGGCACCCCCTCCCCCTGAGGGGGGAGGGGGTGCCGAGGTGAGGGGGCATGCCAGATAGATCTCTGGTCAGCTTGAAGCAAAATGTGATCAAAGTGACTGACTTTGAGCTCCTGTTTCTGGAGAACCACGTGGTGAAAACCAGCCCAAACTTTGCACACTTGTAGGGGAGACTCTTTAGCACCTATGGTGCAAATTTGGAGCCCCTATAACCTAAGGCCGACCTGTACTGACTCCCCAAAGATGGTACCCCTAGGACATCTAATTTTTACATTGGTGCCTATGTGAAAACTGGCCATGTTTGGGACCCGATAGCTCCCCCGTTTTAGGTCCAAACTGCCCCAAACTTGGCATGCATACTCACAAGACCCTGGGCTACGTGGGGCTGAAGAAAGTGAATCATCCCCATGTATGGTTCGGGAAATATGACCGTTTAAAGTTGAGCTCCAATTGAACCAACTTTGGAACTTTGAACTCCCATTACTGGGGAACCTTCCATACTGGTGCACCATCGAGCTGCGAGTGGACCCCCACCTCGGCACCCCCTCCCCCTGAGGGGGGAGGGGGTGCCGAGGTGAGGGGGCATGCCAGATAGATCTCTGGTCAGCTTGAAGCAAAATGTGATCAAAGTGACTGACTTTGAGCTCCTGTTTCTGGAGAACCACGTGGTGAAAACCAGCCCAAACTTTGCACACTTGTAGGGGAGACTCTTTAGCACCTATGGTGCAAATTTGGAGCCCCTATAACCTAAGGCCGACCTGTACTGACTCCCCAAAGATGGTACCCCTAGGACATCTAATTTTTACATTGGTGCCTATGTGAAAACTGGCCATGTTTGGGACCCGATAGCTCCCCCGTTTTAGGTCCAAACTGCCCCAAACTTGGCATGCATACTCACAAGACCCTGGGCTACGTGGGGCTGAAGAAAGTGAATCATCCCCATGTATGGTTCGGGAAATATGACCGTTTAAAGTTGAGCTCCAATTGAACCAACTTTGGAACTTTGAACTCCCATTACTGGGGAACCTTCCATACTGGTGCACCATCGAGCTGCGAGTGGACCCCCACCTCGGCACCCCCTCCCCCTGAGGGGGGAGGGGGTGCCGAGGTGAGGGGGCATGCCAGATAGATCTCTGGTCAGCTTGAAGCAAAATGTGATCAAAGTGACTGACTTTGAGCTCCTGTTTCTGGAGAACCACGTGGTGAAAACCAGCCCAAACTTTGCACACTTGTAGGGGAGACTCTTTAGCACCTATGGTGCAAATTTGGAGCCCCTATAACCTAAGGCCGACCTGTACTGACTCCCCAAAGATGGTAGCCCTAGGACATCTAATTTTTACATTGGTGCCTATGTGAAAACTGGCCATGTTTGGGACCCGATAGCTCCCCCGTTTTAGGTCCAAACTGCCCCAAACTTGGCATGCATACTCACAAGACCCTGGGCTACGTGGGGCTGAAGAAAGTGAATCATCCCCATGTATGGTTCGGGAAATATGACCGTTTAAAGTTGAGCTCCAATTGAACCAACTTTGGAACTTTGAACTCCCATTACTGGGGAACCTTCCATACTGGTGCACCATCGAGCTGCGAGTGGACCCCCACCTCGGCACCCCCTCCCCCTGAGGGGGGAGGGGGTGCCGAGGTGAGGGGGCATGCCAGATAGATCTCTGGTCAGCTTGAAGCAAAATGTGATCAAAGTGACTGACTTTGAGCTCCTGTTTCTGGAGAACCACGTGGTGAAAACCAGCCCAAACTTTGCACACTTGTAGGGGAGACTCTTTAGCACCTATGGTGCAAATTTGGAGCCCCTATAACCTAAGGCCGACCTGTACTGACTCCCCAAAGATGGTAGCCCTAGGACATCTAATTTTTACATTGGTGCCTATGTGAAAACTGGCCATGTTTGGGACCCGATAGCTCCCCCGTTTTAGGTCCAAACTGCCCCAAACTTGGCATGCATACTCACAAGACCCTGGGCTACGTGGGGCTGAAGAAAGTGAATCATCCCCATGTATGGTTCGGGAAATATGACCGTTTAAAGTTGAGCTCCAATTGAACCAACTTTGGAACTTTGAACTCCCATTACTGGGGAACCTTCCATACTGGTGCACCATCGAGCTGCGAGTGGACCCCCACCTCGGCACCCCCTCCCCCTGAGGGGGGAGGGGGTGCCGAGGTGAGGGGGCATGCCAGATAGATCTCTGGTCAGCTTGAAGCAAAATGTGATCAAAGTGACTGACTTTGAGCTCCTGTTTCTGGAGAACCACGTGGTGAAAACCAGCCCAAACTTTGCACACTTGTAGGGGAGACTCTTTAGCACCTATGGTGCAAATTTGGAGCCCCTATAACCTAAGGCCGACCTGTACTGACTCCCCAAAGATGGTACCCCTAGGACATCTAATTTTTACATTGGTGCCTATGTGAAAACTGGCCATGTTTGGGACCCGATAGCTCCCCCGTTTTAGGTCCAAACTGCCCCAAACTTGGCATGCATACTCACAAGACCCTGGGCTACGTGGGGCTGAAGAAAGTGAATCATCCCCATGTATGGTTCGGGAAATATGACCGTTTAAAGTTGAGCTCCAATTGAACCAACTTTGGAACTTTGAACTCCCATTACTGGGGAACCTTCCATACTGGTGCACCATCGAGCTGCGAGTGGACCCCCACCTCGGCACCCCCTCCCCCTGAGGGGGGAGGGGGTGCCGAGGTGAGGGGGCATGCCAGATAGATCTCTGGTCAGCTTGAAGCAAAATGTGATCAAAGTGACTGACTTTGAGCTCCTGTTTCTGGAGAACCACGTGGTGAAAACCAGCCCAAACTTTGCACACTTGTAGGGGAGACTCTTTAGCACCTATGGTGCAAATTTGGAGCCCCTATAACCTAAGGCCGACCTGTACTGACTCCCCAAAGATGGTACCCCTAGGACATCTAATTTTTACATTGGTGCCTATGTGAAAACTGGCCATGTTTGGGACCCGATAGCTCCCCCGTTTTAGGTCCAAACTGCCCCAAACTTGGCATGCATACTCACAAGACCCTGGGCTACGTGGGGCTGAAGAAAGTGAATCATCCCCATGTATGGTTCGGGAAATATGACCGTTTAAAGTTGAGCTCCAATTGAACCAACTTTGGAATTTTGAACTCCCATTACTGGGGAACCTTCCATACTGGTGCACCATCGAGCTGCGAGTGGACCCCCACCTCGGCACCCCCTCCCCTGAGGGGGGAGGGGGTGCCGAGGTGAGGGGGCATGCCAGATAGATCTCTGGTCAGCTTGAAGCAAAATGTGATCAAAGTGACTGACTTTGAGCTCCTGTTTCTGGAGAACCACGTGGTGAAAACAGCCCAAACTTTGCACACTTGTAGGGGAGACTCTTTAGCACCTATGGTGCAAATTTGGAGCCCCTATAACCTAAGGCCGACCTGTACTGACTCCCCAAAGATGGTAGCCCTAGGACATCTAATTTTTACATTGGTGCCTATGTGAAAACTGGCCATGTTTGGGACCCGATAGCTCCCCCGTTTTAGGTCCAAACTGCCCCAAACTTGGCATGCATACTCACAAG